>NW_008795017.1:384172-385449 GCF_000699145.1 Aptenodytes forsteri
CATCCCTGGAAACCTTCAAGGTCAGGTTGGAGGGGGCTCTGAGCAACCTGATCTAGTGGAAGATGTCCCTGCTCATATTGCAGGGGGTTGGACTAGATGACCTTTAGAGGTCCCTTCCAACCCAAACTATTCTATGATTCTATTTTTCTATATTTATTTCACAATTGTCTTCAGTTATGTATGTTCAAGTGCAGGACCAGGTGAATACAGTTTCCAAAAACAGCTGACAGACAATTTCCAAAAGGTTTAACATAAAATTTTGTATTGAGCAGAATTGGTACAATTGCAATAATTGCAGATAGACCTGCCAGAACACAGTTTTCCTGTGTGGAAGCAGAAGGAGTCTTTTCTACGTAAAACTTTTACCTCTGAGGCTTATAATGAATGCTTTTGTGTAGATGAGCTTCAGCTGAAATATAGTTAATAAATAGTCACTGCATTCTATCAATTAGCACAAAATTATAAGATTATGTGCAATAACTTTGAAAATACTCAAATACATTATCTTACATATGTTGTTAAATATTTTTAAATTGTTATAATGTCTGATTTAATTCACACCAGTAATGTTACAGTAATAGCAGTCCATGAATATAAAAAATCTTTCCCAGATGAAGATATGCTAAAGAGTAATGTCCTTCTTTTCAAGAAAAAAAATTACATTGCACTCAAAAGTTGACAGCAGTGAAATTTAAAATAAAGTTACTTTCAAGTCAAAATGTATGAAAGGTTTTTTAAAAATGTTTTTAAGATCTGTACTTCATAGTCAAATTATTTTTGAAATCTGGTCAGAAAGGTGTCCTTCACACCTCAGTTGTGGCTCAGCAGAACTTTATTCAACCTGTGACTTATTCTTTTCAATAAAAGTGAGAGGTCATAGAATCATAGAATCATAGAATCATTTAGGTTGGAAAAGACCTTTAAGATCATCAAGTCCAACCATAAACCTGATACTGCCAAGTCCACCACTAAACCATGTCCCTAAGCACCACATCTACATGTCTTTTAAATACCTCCAGGGATGGGGACTCCACCACTTCCCTGGGCAGCCTGGTCCAATGCTTGACAACACTTTCAGTGAAAAAATTTTTCCCACATCCAATCTAAACCTCCCCTGACGCAACTTGAGGCCATTTCCTCTTGTTCCATCACTTGTTACTCAGGAGAAGAGACCCACACCCACTACAACCTCCGTTCAGGTAGTTGTAGAGAGCGATGAGGTCTCCCCTCAGCCTCCTCTTCTCCAGGCTAAACAGGCCCAGTTCCCTCAGCCGCTC
>NW_008795017.1:386999-392675 GCF_000699145.1 Aptenodytes forsteri
TTCTTCCCCACCAGCTCGTCTTTCGGCACATGGGGATGGCCTGCTCTTGCGCCTTTAAGATTTCCTTCTTGAAGAATCTCCAGCCTTCCTGGACTCCTTTGCCCTTCAGGACTGCCTCCCAAGGGAATCTGTCAACTAGTCTCCTAAGCAAGCCAGAGTCTGCACTTTGGAAGTCTGAGGTGGCAGTTCTGCTGACCTTCCTCCTTATTTCTCTGCAAATTGAAAACTTATTATTTCATGATCGCTATGCCCAAGACATCCTCCAAACATCACATCACCCACAAGTCCTTCTGTATTTGCAAACAAATCCAGATTAACACCTTGAAAATGTGGTAAAGTGTCATCATGACCCAAGTATGTTGTATATCCTTCTGAGATACTAATGAGGGTTGATAGTTTAGGGAAAAGAGTGGTAAAAATGTTCAGATTTTCACAAACAAGATTTGATGATAGTAACAATAGTGTGGTTTGCCACGATCTTTCCCCGTTGTGGAGCATTTTTCCCTGTGGCTCTGGTATTGGTTAATATTGAAAAATAATATAATTCCAAAAGAAAGGAAATATATATCAAGACTGCTGAGAAACAGTGACCAAATTGAAGACAACAAGAATTTTGTCTTTAAGTGGACTGGGATTTTGTCAGTGATGCATTAGTTTCCCTCACTTACCACTTGCTCCAACCTTCTGCAACTGCTTTCTTTCTCCTCTCAGAAAAATATGGCTTGAACTGTTCCATTAAAAAAAGAAAAAGCAAAAGCAAATGCAAAAGCATAACTCAAAATCCTGCATGAGCACTTCTTAAACATTAATATTAGAAATCTGAATGATATAAATATATTTATATATACATATACATATAACACTATATAATAAGACATACATTTATAAAATGCAGGAAGTGTCATTTCAAACCAGTGAAATATAGATTTGGAGCTGCTTTCTTTGGCTTAATCCAAATTTTTGTGTTAGAATTGATAAGCAACTAACACCATTAAAATAAGAACAGGAAATTAAATAGAGACAAATATAATCTTTAAAGATCTATGAATTGTTTTTATTTGTTTGCTCTGATCAAAGAACATTTTCTTGTCTAGATGTCAGATTGGCATTTTTCTTTCCTAAAGGCAATGCTCTGGCTTACAGTAGTCTCACCTTAAATATAGTGTTCAGTGGAAGAGCTAGTCTGGAAGTTACCCCGTAATTTTCTTATTTTTTGAGTGCGGCCAAGGAAATATGAGATTAAATTTCATGGAAATCTTGATGCCTTGTAGAAGGCATACTGAGAATGATTTGGGAAGAAACACTGCAGTGATTTTTTTTTTGGTTAACATCAGCGTTACTCAGTCCAAAGGAAAGTATCATTAGCTTCCTTATTTCTCACATTGGAGCTTTCATTCAGAAGCTATGTGGTACTTTTTAAAGTAAGCTGCAAAAACATTGGAGTTTTACATTAAAGTTAGTACCTAAACATGTTTTCAAACTTCTTCGTGTTCAAATGTACAAATTGCTGGACTGCGGTATGAGTAAATCCAGTCCTTCCTTCCTTTCGGAAGGGTATCTAGTCCTGATTGCAAGACTCCTGTGTCTATTGAAGACCACATCCTGAGGCCACCTGTCTTTCTGGAAGGTTTTCTCTACTCTCTGAAAGGCCTTTGGCAGTAATCACTGGATGAAGTCCTCAGGCCTGTGCTACACAGGAAGTCAGATGAGATGGTCTTAAAAGTCATGACGGTTTAAGTCTGGAAGCATGTTAGACAAGCCTTTTTAGATAATTTTGGCTTTGAGATAGAAAATCAAAAACCTCATTGCCCTTGCCACCTCTCCCTAGCACTTAAACAAGCCTATCTGACTTTCAGAGAAGGTTTGGGATGGTTTGATGCTTTGTAAAAAAAAATTGCTTCATCCTTAGTTTATTTGTGACGTAAGTATACTCTACCAATAGTGAAAATTAAGACCTTATTTTTTGGGGTTCTCTACCCAAAGTTAATGAGTGAAATGAATGCAGAGCTTCTCAAAGCTCAATAGGGAATAGCTCCTGCATTAAACAAATACTGTGGATAAGAGGGAACAAGCACTCTTAATGTGCTACAATGACAGCAGAGCTAGGGACTTACCCATGTTTCATTGTGGAGTCTCCATCAGGATTAGAGAACTTTGTTCCTTTAATTAATACAAGGCAAAACTTTTACTCCATGGCTTCTCATCCTCTTCTGTCCTTTTTTTATTTCTTTTTAACGTTAGTTCTTTAACAAATCCCTCTTTTCAGGGACCAAAAGCTGATATGTTCTGGGGAAATGCCAGCAAGATGTTAAAGATTGGCACAACTAGCTACTGTCATTCTATCAAGACAATAGGATTTGAGCGAAAGGGGTAGAGTTCTCCATGCAGAATTTAGCTGCTTAATCCTCTCTTGTGGGCTGGCACAAAATCAACAAAAGAAAGAAACCAAATTACCCAGCTCTGCTTTGGCAGATTTAGCCACTGTCAGCAGGCCAGAAGTTAATTCCCTCATATTCTTGTTTGCCACCAACTACGGCAGGCCTTGCTGAGCCAGGTTTCCTGTGTAAATCTGTCAGTTGAAATGATGCACAGCATGAAGAAGGAGAGAAAGGACACGCAAAGAGTGTGGTCCTTTCGCCAAATCAAGTCCCCAGAAGTCAGGGACTGGCACTGGAACTACCTCTTTGCCTTCAGCCTGAGTGACGTTTTTGACACAAGATGAGAAAGATTTATAGTTTCTTAAATCGCCATTACACCATCCCTCCCCCCCTTTCTTGCCAATAAGTAAGGATTGTTGTTACATTAAGCTCTGTGTGTGGGAGCCTGTTTCCCTTCTGGCACTCGGCACAAGCTTCCAGCTGCTTAGCATCTTTCTGAGACTCAACAGTGTGTAGGTTATGATATGTTAATAATGAGGACTACATAGTCATCAAGGCCAGTAAAATTGCAGTGAGGGTAGGAAATGCATCATCAGTTTGCTCTGTCACAAATACTTACTGACTAGTCACAGCGTATGGTGCCTTTTATTGTGTGCCCAAACTAAGCTCTTGGGTGGATAATGTGACATAGGGGGAATCAGGCTGTTGTGTGTCATTCATTATTCTCCTCTTTCCTTATGTCATGGTTTAACCCGGCAGGCAGCTAAACACCACACAGCTGTTCACTCACTCTCCCCCAGTGGGACTGGGGAGAGAATTGGAAAAAAAGGTAAAACTTGTGGGTTGAGATAAAGACAATTTAATAGGACAGAAAAGGAAGGAAAAATAATAATAATGATAAAAGAATATACAAAGCAAGATATACAAAGCAAGTGATGCACAATGCAATTGCTCACCACCCGCTGACAGATGCCCAGCCAGTTCCCGAGCAGTGGCCACGTCCCCTCCCCAACTGCCCCCATTTTTTATTGTTCAGCGTGACATCATATGGTATGGAATATTCCTTTGGCCAGTTTGGGTCAGATGTCCTGGCTGTGTCCCCTCCCAGCTTCTCCCAACTTCTTGTGCACCTCCAGCCTCCTCACTGGCAGGGCAGTATGAGAAGCTGAAAAGTCCTTGAATTAGTGTAAGCACTGCTCAGCAACAACTAAAACATCAGTGTGTTATCAACGTTATTCTCATATTAAATCCAAAACACCGTACTATACCAGCTACTAGGAAGAAAATTAACTCTATCCCAGCCAAAACCAGGACATCTTAGAAACCAAGTAACAACACTACTGTGAGAGGAGGTAAGTCAGGTACAAAATATTTGGAGCAACATGTAAAACAACTCAAATCACACAGCTTTTGGGATCTCATTATGAACCCCAAAATAGGTAGCGTTTCATGAAAATTTTTACTTAGGGATTTTTTTTTAAAGCAGAGACAGTCTCGCTAGTGAAAGTGAGAAAATTAGAAAGAAAAATGCAATCTACTTACAAGTGAAAGAATATAGACCTTTTTATAAAAGGTAATGATTTTCACATGAAAATCACAAATGCCCAGGGATTTCAAATGTTCTTAATGTGAAAATGGACATTTCCTTAAAGTACTTAATGAAACATGTTTGACAGAATGAGTAATCATGCAAAAATGTAGATCTGTGTGTGAAATTCTCAGATAGTCAAATTATGTGTTAACAGTTCTGGTTGCCTTTTTTCTGTACTGGAAGCAGTTTCCACTTATATCAGACCAGTATATGGTATATATGGTGCATTATGATAACAGTGTATGTCTGTAATGTAAGCAGTGTAATTTAGTGAGTTCTGTTTAAATTCTGATAATTTATGCTTCAGATTATGTAAGTGTTAAATGATTGTGCAGTACAATTAGAAAAATCTTTTTTTTTTTTACCTGTGTTGAGACAAATTTTGAATGACTCATCACAAACACATTTCTTGATTGTAACAATTGGATGAAATGAAAAGATAGATGAAGCATTGTTCTCCTAATATCTCCATTCCTCTTAACTTCAACAAGCTACTTCTAGCTACAATCATATCACCTTATATAAGTGCCAGACTTGGTAATTATGGCTACTGAACCTAAATATTAATGAGCAATTTCGTGCTATTCATGTATGCCAAATCTTGACACAATCAATGGAGAAAACTTGTTGCAATTCCTAAATTAAATGGACAGAAAACTAACACAAAAAGAGCCTTTCATCTATTTTGTTATTTCTAGCTCTAACCCAAGACAGATGTTCATGTTATTAAAAACATTATGGAAATATTTAATGGAAAATTACCAACATTCCCAAGCAGGTTAACCTGGATAAAACCCAGGATGCTACCTAACAGAGACAAGTGCAAGATGACATACTTACGGGGAAATAGTCAACAGCATAAATATAGGTTAGGGAATTTTTAATGGACAAGGTTCCAGTTCTGTAGAAAAGGATGCAATCTATCACTGGTCATGTCATAATTTTTTGTAACTGCCTTTCAGCACCAAAACTGGATTTTGGAGGAATTTTAAAAAGGAAGGAAAAGGGGCCAGATCCAAGTTTGGCCTCAGCTCTAAATCTAAGCACTTCATTGAAACACCTGACCCAGGAGCGAAATCACTGTGCACTTCCTCTGTAGCTAATGGAGAGAATCAGCACTTAGAGAAGAACAGAAAAGATTTTGATCAGACTTTGGAGATCTTCCCTAGCTATTTCAATAAAGTGCCTAAATTTGCATGGAATGGACCCAGGTCTAAGTGTCTATGGAAACATTTTTTTAGAAAGCCTGCGGCCGCCTTAGTTGCCTAAGCAATTTATGCTTAATTTTAAAATGTGCTTCTGAAATCACATGACAGCATTCTACCTAAACTTGTTCAAGTCCCATAGAGGAGACAGAGCAGGCATTTTCAAGACATTGGACATGTTTACCTTATGCCTATGACTGCAAAGAGATTTCAGTGATGGAAGACAATAAGCCAACTCAGGAATTAGAAACTGTAAGGCTTCAGTCCTGCAGTGCTGTACTTGCTGAGATGGCAAGCTTATTATGCAGAGAACCTGAAGTTGCACAGCCTTACCAATAGCATAGGTAGCACTTTTCTGCATCTTGCAAGTGATATGACACACACAAGTCTATGGGACCAGATGAGATCCACGCAAGGGTACTGAGGGAACTGGCGGAAGCGCTCACCAAGCCACTTTCAATGCTTTATGAGCAGTCCTGGCTAACCGGGGAGGTCCCAGTTG
>NW_008795017.1:393960-401809 GCF_000699145.1 Aptenodytes forsteri
ATGGTTTAGTGGTGGACTTGGCAGTGTTAGGTTTATGGTTGGACTTGATGATCTTCTTAGAGGTCTCCAACCTAAGTGATTGTATGATTCTATGATATATAATGCTGGCAAAATGCAGGTGTGTCTTTTGTACTTTCCTAACTGATAATAAACATACTTAACAGCTCGAGAGCTAGTCCAAAGGAAGAATAGTCAACACAAATCCACGCTACAGAAAAGAACACAGTAGTCCCTTGGGCTTTATATCTGTGGACATCCCTGTACAGCTCACCCAGTTGGGATTCACACTCAACAAAGACTTGGGGAAGGGGCGGGTGGGGGTGTTGTGTGTGGAAACTTAGTCTGAACATTTTATTGTAAGTTTGATGTAGATTAAGAAATGCTTCAGAAAAGCAAAGCAAAGCTGGTTCTCTCTGGAAATATGCCTGCACTCTCATGGTTTAGTCAATAGGAGTGCATGGGTGTAACTGAGAGCAAGTTTTGGCTCACATAGATTGAAATCTATTTGAACTCTTAAAAAAATAAGTTTTAAAAAGGATTTCCTTCCTGTCAGCAAAAAGCCACAGACATCAGAGGAGCAGAGTCAACCACATGTGTGTTTCTTTTCATACTTCCTAATCAGATGTAACGATTGCTCACACTGTATAGATAGTTTTTATTCAAGGATGTGCATTCCTGAGTCTTAGGAGCCTGCCAAGTGTAAAAGCAAACAGAACAAGCCACACATGAGGTGATGTATGCCCTTAGGCTTTCCTGACTGCAGCAGGACTAGGGGAATCTAACAGAGTACCTCTTCCACCCTGGCTGTTGTAAAGTTCTCAAGAGAAACCACAGCTGGCCTGTGTCCAGTAATCATCCTTTTATTGGGCTGGTAAGTTACTTTTCTGAGAGTGCAGAAGAACAACAGCAGAAGGAAATGCACTTACAAGGGCTATAAACGGTTCTGTAGAAAACCTAACAAAGGTGTCACAGTGAATGACCTAATCCACCATGCATGACACTATTATCAGCAGTGATTCTCCAGCCTGTGATGGGGGAAGAAGGGGAGAAATGAAAATGTATATTAATAAACTGAAGTGCTAAGGAATTATCAAAATTTTTACATAATAAGCTCTTAACTAGAGTCTACTTTTTCTAGGTCTGCCTATACTACAGATACCACAGCCTTCACAGATGTAGCTGAGCTAGTTCAGGTATCACCACTGAGTAGTAACAGCAACGCAAAACTTAATAGAAATGAAATGTCTAGCTTTTCACCCAATTTCTCAAGTAAATTTTGCAGCTGTATGAAGCTCTATGTTATTACAAACAGACTGGTAACATTACCCAAAGTAGATCATTAAAACCTTACTTAATTAAGTATGTCTACATGATCTGCAGTGATTATATACCCTACACATCTATATATCCTAATACTGTGCCTTTAGACAGCTTGTAGCTTTGGTTTCTTAAGAAATCTAAAGAAATATATAAATTCACTACTGGGCTGAGAGTCAAGAGAGCTGGGATTTATTTGCATTCTTTTTTACTCATCTGTGATCTTAAATATATCATTTCCCTCTGTCTTTCTTCTTGTCTGTCAAGTATCTTTGAAGAGGGAAGGTTGGTGCAGACACTGTTTTCCAGAAAATATTTGTACAATGCCTAAAAAAATTGGTCTTAATCTTGGCAACTTCAAATCAGCTTTTCCAGTTTAAGTCCTGCTTCTGGCCAGGACTGTGCACATTGTTTCCCTGCTGCACACACCCACCCACCAAAATAGCATAAAGAAATTAATTTCATTCAGGCCTATGATTAATGTCAAAACTGCCATTAGTCATGAACTTTGCATCAGGAATCACAACTGTAATACAAATACTTTTCTTCAAAGTGGTGGGAAAAGGCTTCTCATGATTAATATTATGTTACACTTTTTCTGCGTGCTTTAGCTTTGAGTGCCTTTGTAGCTCCGTTCATTCCAAATAATTAAGAGTCAGTGGTGATGGGCAGACAAAATGACATCAGGTGTCTGAAATGAGAAGACTGAGCTTGTGACATCACTAAAATTTTTCTCTGCTTTTGATTTTGAAGACATATGAAGACAGGAGTTCAGGAACATCAAATCCATTCTTCCTTTAGGAGCATATTAAAGCTGTCTGCTCTAAATGTTTGACTTGGCAAAACTAGGTAAGGAAAAAAATTGTTCCAATTTGTAGCTGTGATTATATGACATGGAGAATAAATAGCTAAAGAAAATCTAGATTAGCAGCACGAGCTATTTTTAACCTGAAATGGACTAAAACTTATTTAAAAACCCCGAAAATGTTAAGGTCAAAGAGTGTCAGCTTCAGTACAGCCTCACTTTACTGAACCATAACATTCTCCTACCTTTGAGTAGCGGATCCTACCTTGTCTTCATGTGTTGGTTAGCTTTACTGAGATTGCTTGAAGTCACTGAAATACCAGTTGTTTAAATAAGCACAATGAATATAGTTCCCAGACACTGCACTGATTTCCTAAAGAGGAGACACTACTGAAAGGTGTCTACCTAATACAGCCATATCATCCTACTAAACAAAATGTACCCAGGGCTGTTCTTAGTTGTGGAAGCCAACTGGCACGGAACAGTCTGTGTATATAGCAATAAATTCCACTAGCAGCCAAACTGCCCATTGGGAACAGTTCCTGCCCATATTAAATCCCAAAATGTGCCCAGGAATTTTTGGGGAGAATGCTAGCTGGCTGAGGTCAAAATCATGCCAGGGACCATGCTGATAATTTCACAGTCTAGATCATTGAGTACCAGTACCCCGGAACATTCCTTGGCAGTGTTGAACTTATGAGTATAGATGTAGCCCAGGAGGTGTGCAGCTTATCTGAGATTTCTTTATAAAGAGGAAATAGGCTTGTTTAGGATGCAATTCATCCTACACTTTTGAATATAGAATCATAGAATCATAGAATCATTAAGGTTGGAAAAGACCTCTAAGATCATCGAGTCCAACCGTCAACCCAACACCACCATGCCCACTAAACCATGTCCCTAAGTGCCTCATCTACTCGTCTTTTAAATACCTCCAGGGATGGGGACTCCACCACTTCCCTGGGCAGCCTCTTCCAATGTTTCACCACTCTTTCAGTAAAGAAATTTTTCCTCACGTCCAATCTAAACCTCCCCTGGCGCAACTTGAGGCCATTTCCTCTCGTCCTATCACCTGTTACTTGGGAGAAGAGACCCACACCCACCTCGCTACAACCTCCTTTCAGGTAGTTGTAGAGAGCGATGAGGTCTCCCCTCAGCCTCCTCTTCTCCAGGCTAAACAGTCCCAGTTCCCTCAGCCGCTCCTCAGAAGACTTGTTCTCCAGACCCCTCACCAGCCTCGTTGCCCTTCTCTGGACACGCTCCAGCACCTCAACATCCTTCTTGTAGTGAGGGGCCCAAAACTGAACACAGTACTCGAGGTGCGGCCTCACCAGTGCTGAGTACAGGGGGACGATCACTTCCCTGCTCCTGCTGGCCACACTATTTCTGATACAGGCCAGGATGCCATTGGCCTTCTTGGCTGCCTGGGCAATATATATAGTCATGTAAATATAGTCATCTAAATATAGTCATGTAAAACAGGTTGAACGAATCAAGCCCTGAAGGTGTCTATTCCTTTTCATTTTCTGTAAAGTGAACCTAGAGAGACTTTCTAAGATATAGAAGAGAGTATTATAGACATCTAAAGGGATGAATTCCCCTCATATGATTAGAGCAACTAGTTAGGGATGATGCACAGCCGGCAAACATCTTTATTTTTCCAGTATATGAGGCTACAAACTTTGATAGCAGCTTCTTTGAGGTACAGAATCCAGATCCACTCCTAGCTTTCAGATATCAAAAGTTTGTGCTTATTTATGTGTGCAGTACAGGTTTTTCAGGAACCTGAAATGAGCTGTTATTCTTGCAATTGTGGTATGAAATAATTAAACACATGGCAGTAAGAACTTGCCTGATGACAAGCTAGAGTAGAAAAGTAGGAACGTAAGATCAGAAGAGCACTTTCATGATACTCAGACCAATCCCCTCCTGTACAGGCAAATCACAGACATTACAAAACCCCTTTCTAAATATTTATCTGTATGAGTAGATATCTGTTCTTATACTCTTACTGAATGATTGAGTCAAATAACTTCACTTCTCTGGTTCTTACAAAGCTTATTCCAACTTCCAGCCTAAATTTATGCTTGACTAGTCTGTCTTTATTTTTTTCTTGTGCCATTTATCTTAAATAGTCATTTTACTTCCCTGCTGTTTGCCTCCATGGCATCTTTGTGGAGATAAATCATATCTTCTCTCAGTCTTCATTTCAGTGAGCTATACCAATGAAGGTCTTCTGGTCTACTACCTGTGTCTAGTCTACCTTCTACATTTTTGTTCCAGTTTAAATTAGCCTTTCTTGAACACAGCTTTCCAAAAAATGTACAATTAAAATTTGTCTAATTCCTTGCAAAATTATTTCAGCTTATTATTTCTTTCAGCTGGAAATAAGCTATAAAATACATCTGTTGTCATTTGTCTCTTCTACAGAGACATCACACTGAGTCTGGAGGTTATCCTGGTGCTTATTCTGTTCCTTTTTTTGAACATAATGAGATCTTTAAGTTTTTCTCACATCTGAGGTGTGATTGTTTCCATCTAGTTCATATTAGATGAGGGTCTTTGCCCCATGTTCAACTTCTTCACAATTTTTGAGACCCGAGGCAAAAAATTCATATTATTTTGAACAATCCTTTGTCATCTTTAGTCACACTCTCATCTTGAGCAGCAGAAGTTTTGTTTCGTCTTTCTAAGGTACTTCTACAGCTGCATAATTGTTTTAATATCTGCAAGGTTTAACTCATCTTTTTAGCCAAATCCTTCTCTTTTAATTATTTCTAAGTCATAAGGTTGGTCTGTTTATTTGTTCATTTTTTTATTCTTTATGGTTTCTCTACTTAATTCTCATATTCTTTTTGGAAGATTTTATTCATTTATCCATTGATTAGTAGGTTTTTCTTTGAAAGTTATTTCTTTTGCTTGCATCAAGGTAATTTCTGATCCTTTAAGGATATCTGACCCTTTCCTCACATTTCAGTCACTGAATTCTGAAATTTAGTAATAAATTTTATAAGTTCTAAGCTTTATTTGTGAGTGTTCTGTTCTAAAACTGAAAATGTTAGTTACTGACTTACTTTTGTTTATCTGTTAATGAAATTTAAATTGAGTAAGTTCATGATGACTTTATCTAAAGTTATTTTCTACAGCTATTAGACTACTACTAATGGTAAGATAATATAATCTTTTTCAAGGTTCCTTTACATTTTGTCAAAGTGCTGTGTTGGCTGTTGCGACTAAACAATTATTAGTAGAATATGTTTTCTAACCTTCATCTGTGAAGTAAAATACCATAATGACTTACTTCTTACCAATATTTATCTTCCTGACAGTAATAAATCTATTCCCATTCAAATCCCACCTCGGGAGCCTACAGCATAAGTGTAGTAATGAGAACCCTTCCTTGCATTGACAGAAAATCTGTCAAACCTGAGATATTTTGACATAAACACTTAAGGTTCAGTGAGCAAGCATACTTCTATAAAACTTTGTTTCATCAGGAATTTTTCTGACCAGCTCCACATGCATCCCCCAGATAGATGATACAAACTTTAATCAAATGCAGATCTTAAATACGACAACCAGACAAACTACCAAACAACTGAGAAACAAAGACTTGTTCCTCCTTCCAAAGAACACGTATCATGCTAATTCCAGTGCTTTCTGCTCTTTGCTCGCTAGTTCCTTTAAATTGCCTGAAACATTTGGTAAAGAGGGAAACTATGTGGAGCCCAACTATAAAAAGTCAATAGCAGGCCCTTTTCTATTTTGAGAGCTTCCACAGAAGGAAACCATATTAAAAAGCTAGAAATATTAATAGAAGGTAATTTGACAGTATAGGACTGGTGATAGTCAGACAGCAGTTTAACACATACAAATAGTTCTGCTAAAGTGATCTAAAGTAGAAGGGGTGTGTGTGTATGCATACATGTATGTACATATACATACACATATGTGCATATGTATATGAAGGGTAGAGAGTCAGGATTTAGGAGCTTGAATGAAGCAATGGGCTAATTCATCAGTATTTTTCCAACTGCCAAAACAATAAGCCTACAAGATGTGACACAACTTGATATGAGAAGCATGGCATTATTGGCTAGATCTGTAAATAAGAGGTCAGGAGTAATCTCTAATACCAAGACTCTGTGGTGTTCATTGTGTGTCTACATTGCTTAGAATTAGCTCTTTCACATCCATAACACTTCTTTTAGTATCTCCTCTGGACTTCATGTGATGTTTCTTATACTAAGACATAATTATGAATTTTCTGCGTTTTCTAGGTCAAAATGTACAAAGTAATGGGAAAGGTGTGTAGCAGCTGCCAAAATTATGTTTTCATGGCATGAAACTTAGGATATGTGTTGTACTGGCTGGGGTGACATACAAGGGCATGTAGGAGATGACTGATATTGCTTTGAGATTGCAAAGCTCACTGGGAAAATACTGAATGACTGTGCAATAAACAAAGAATCAATCTCGTTCAGGTTCATACATATTGACCCTGCCTCAGGGGCAAAGTGGCAATGCTCACACTATTGCAACCAACTGGGGAATAAGCCAGGCCAACTAGAGCAGTGACAAATGTTCCTTAGCTGCCTCCCAAGATGAGAACCAGAAGACCAACCACCTCAAGCGTATGTGTACCAATGCACGCAGCCTGGGGAACAAACAGGAGGAACTGGAGCTCTGTGCCCCATCAGAAAGTTATGATATCATAGGTATAACTGAAAAATGGTGGGACAACTCACATGACTGGAGGATCACGATGGTTGGCTATAGGCTGTTTCATAAGGACAGGCAGGGAAGAAAAGGAGGAGGAGTCGCACTCTATGTTAAGGAGAACCTTGAATGTATAGAAGTCAACTACAACAATTGTGGAAGCCCTATCAAATGCCTCTGGGTCAAGATCAGAGGGGTTGTCTCCAGGAGGATCTTACAGTAGGCATCTGCTACCAACCTCCAAATCAAGACAATAAGGCCAACGAAGCAATATTTAGGTCACTTAAGCAAGCTTCAGGTCAACAGAACCTGGTTCTTATGGGTGACTTCAACTACCCAGACATTTGTTGGAAGAACAATACAGCAGCTCATGTCATCCATCAAGTTCCTGGCATGCATAGAGGACTGCTTCCTCATACAAATGTTAGATGTGCCAACCAGGAATGAGGCATTGCTGGACTTGCTACTCACAAACCAAGAAAACCTGCTTTGTAATATCTTGGTTAGTGATAGCCTTGGCTGCAGTGATCACAATGTTGTGGAGTTTGGGATCCTGCTGAGCACACTGAAGGTTAGTACTAAGACAAAGGTTTTAGATTTTAGAAGAGCAAACTTAAGCTTGCTCAGAGCTCAGTTGGGAGGGATTCGGTGGAAAGCTTCCATGGAGAATAAATGAGCTAGCGAGTGCTGGGAGTTTTTCAAGAACGCTCTCCTGGAACCACGAAGACAGTTCATTCCCGTTAAAGGTAAGGGACGTAGGCGGAGAAAGAGACCCCCTTGGCTTAACTGTTACCTTCTGAGTCTGCTCAAAACCAAAAGAGAAGCGTACCAGAGATGGAAAAGCAGACGAGTACCCATTGAGAACTACAAGGGCATTGCCAGGGCGTGCAGAGATGCAGTTAGAAAAGCAAAAGCTCAGCTCGCATTGAAATTGGCCAGAGATGTCAAAAACTACAAGAAAGGGTTCTTCAGGTACGTAAACAACAAGCAGAAACAGAAGGAAAATAT
>NW_008795017.1:402684-416841 GCF_000699145.1 Aptenodytes forsteri
AGAGATAAAGAAGTCATTATCCCACTCTACTCAGCGCTTGTCAAGCCACACCTGGAATACTGTGTTCAGTTTTGGTCCCCACTATACAAAAAAGATGTGGACAGGCTGGAGAGGGTCCAGAGAAGGGCCACAAAGATGATCAAAGGACTGGGAAGCCTGCCATATGAGGATGCTTGTCAAGCCACACCTGGAATACTGTGTTCAGTTTTGGTCCCCACTATACAAAAAAGATGTGGACAGGCTGGAGAGGGTCCAGAGAAGGGCCACAAAGATGATCAAAGGACTGGGAAGCCTGCCATATGAGGAAAGGCTGAGAGAACTGGGTTTGTTCAGCCTTGAGAAAAGAAGGCTTAGGGAAGACCTTTTCACCATGTTCCAGTATTTAAAGGGTGGCTACAAAGAAGACGGAAACTCCATTTTTACAAGGAGTCACATAGAAAAAATGAGGGGTAATGGGTACAAGTTACTCATGGGGAGATTCCGATTGGACACAAAAGGAAAATTTTTCACAATGAGAACAGTCAGCCATTGGAATAATCTCCCCAGGGAAGTGGTGGATTCCCCAACATTGGACACTTTTAAGATTCAGCTGGACAGGGTGCTGGGCCATCTTGTCTAGACTGTGCTTTTGCCAAGAAAGTTTGGACCAGAACCTTGAGGTCCCTTCCAACTTAGGATTCTATAATTCTATGATTCTATGATATTGCCTTTTAATTTAAGAGTCCTTCTTTACATTTCTGAAACCCTGTGCAGGCTCGGATCAGTCAACACCAGAGCAAGCTAACAGCCAAGCAGTGTAGACTATCAAGAATCCAAGACTTTAGGCTGTGCACCGACACTGCTATTTAGTAAAGCAGTATAACCCTTGGCTCTCTGGTAGCTCAGATGCTTCTACTTCCACATCTCACTCCCTTTCATTTAAAATCTAACTCCACTTCATGAAGCAGACTTGCCCTATATCTTTTAAAACTGCAAGACTCAGCCTGAACTAGGTCCACAGTCTAAAGAAACTGTTTAAGGGCTGGAACAAGCATGTCAATTTTTGCTTAAACTGATGAGTCCAGACTTAGTTCAAAGCCAGCAATGACCTTGTGGAAGAGGTCTCTGTCTAAGCTGACAACACAGACTATATTAACACTTTATAATAACACCTTTTTATGCTTCTAAGTAGACAGTAATACATTTCTGTTGTTGACTGAAAACTGACAAATACTATTTTCTGCAGCTGTATTCCACAGTTTCATGAGAAATAATGAAGGTCATGGCATTTGGGAGAGGTTCTTGATGACTGGAAGACAGCAAATGTCCCTCCTATCTTCTAGATAGACAAAAAGGGTCATCTGGGGACCAACAAGCAGATCAACTTCACTTCAGTCCACGGAAAGATGATGGAGCAAATAATTCTGAAAACCATTTCCAAACACATGAAGGACTAGGATATGGCTGAAATTAGTCATCATGGATTTAAAAAGGGGGAAACTTGCTTGACCGAACTGGTAGCTTTCTGTGATGAGATGACTAGCTTGGTGGATGAGGGGAAAGTAGTGGGTGTTTATCTCAACTTTAGTAAGGCTTTCAACACTGTCTCCCATCGTGTCATTTACAAACTAATGAAGTATGGACCAGAGAAATGGACAGCAAGGCCAACAAAGTATTGTATCCCTTAAGTATTTCCTTGACAAGAAGGAAATTATAGGTCAAGACCCTGAGCAACCTAATATAACTTCAAGGTTGGCCTTGCAGGGCATTGGTTCAGGCATACTTCCAGAGGTTGCTCCCAACTGAAATTATTCTTTACTTCTATGGTATAATGCTAGTACTATGCAAGGGTATAGGCAAAAATAGAGAATATAACTTTCACTGGTGTGTCACCAGTTCCAGTCCAACACAGGCCAACACTGCGTGAAAAATTCTGTCAAATAATGATTGTTTTGTGGTTTAAGAGTTGGAGAAGGGATCTTTTTCCACATCTGCTTCAGATGATTCAGCAAGACTGATAGAAGCTGCACCACAGGAAAACTATGGCTCTTGTTATTTGTATTGTAAAATGTTAGTGGAGTTCACAAGTACAAACCTGATTATGAGCTTAATTGTTCCCTTATTCAAGCTTGGGACATGCTGAATAGGTCTTGTGCCTCTGCTAGCTGTGTAGGTCCTGGACACAGTATGGAAACCTTCAAATTCCAGTTGTGTCTACGATCCTTTATCGCAGCTTATTTATTATGGAGTCTTATGAATTTGGAGGCAAAAAATATTGTTCTCCTTAATACTTTACATGTTTTTTTAAGCAGATCTATGACTGCAAGGCACCCCCTGGGATAGTATATGTGTGTTTAAGATACTACATACATGCTTTTTGGAAGAAGATGGCTATATTCTAATATTGGTTGCAAAACCATAAATGCAAAATAATCATTAATGACTTTGTTGGATATATTTTGGCTAAAAGAAATGAGAATTGGAGTTGAAAATTTTTGTTGTTTTCAAAATTAAAAAAAAAATCCTGGTGTAACTGTTAGTATACTGGTAAATCATAGTTTATTATTATCATGAATCTCTTTTTAAAGATTAGTAAAATCAAGCCATCCCGCTTGAATTAGGGAATAAATTACATTTTAATTCTTACCCTGCTAGGAGTAGTTTTTCCTTTTACTCCTGTTACAGTTCTTGGCTGTATAGTAGTAGTTCATATATTTGAGATCAAAATGAACCAGGTTCTCATTATTTATTATTCCTACTCAGTTAAGGTTGGAATTTTTGTAAGAAGGAATCACATTAATGAACCACATAATAAATGATATAACTACTCTAGGTTTTTTGGAGAGGAGGATAGTTATCTCCTAGTAACACAGATGTCAAAAATCAGCTCGTGGAGTGTTCTTGAGTAGTAAGTACAGTGAAGATCTCCCAGGACCAAGAGATGAAACCTGTGATCTCATGAGGCAGGCATCTGTGAGAGATCAGCTCTTCCTGACGCTGAAAGTCAGAGAGGTGAGCTAAGGCTAATAAGGATATCGGAGATAACAAACTTCCTTCAGACACACCAGCTATAGCTCTGCCAGTGAATGAAATGGTGTCAGGGCCCAGGCATCAGAACTTGCTAGTTTGCATGATTAAATTGGTGGAATGGTCCCCAGCAAGGTTTTGGCCTTGGTAAACTAGCACTTTCTGAGTGCACAGTTCAGAAGTCTTCATAGGCCAGGAACCATTCCCAAAACACAGTTTGGACTTACAGTGGTAAAAATTGCTTAATACTACAGACATGACCAGATAATTTCAGTTGGCTTCTGGACACCCTGCTGTTTATTTCATTGTTCATTGCTTTGTTTGCTAAAAGAGATGTAGGCAGTGTCTCTCATTTTCTGGTAACCTTCTGGTAATCTTCTGGTAACCTCTGGTAACCAAATCTGAAGTTCGGGCTCAGGTCGCTTGCCCTGGCTTTCCACAATTTTGAAAATTTCTTTGCCATTTGTATTTTTACATTCTCTAGTGCACCCCCCAGCTCCTCCATCAACTCCCTACCTGGTGAATCCTGGGAGTATAACTTTAGTTGCTTACACTCTCCTCCCATTTTTCTGTTGTGATATTTAAAAAAAAAATGTAGTCCCAGTGGCCAGTATCACACTTTCAGGAAAGCAAAGAATATTTTTTTCCATAAACAATAAAATAAAGTCTTTCTCACTTTAGACCTGGCATCCACCTGAAATCAAATATGTCTTCAGTAGCTTCAGCTGTATTCTGAGTTGAGGGTTTTGGTGAAAAAAACCCACAAAACAAACAAACTGGAAATGTGTCTGGATAGCTCTTTGCCGAGTGTCTGATTTTCTGACAGATGCTATGTATATACATATATTCATGTTTTTCTATAGCATTATACCTATGTCAAATTAATAATATCTGTCTTTTATGTTTGCCAGGTTAAATATCAGTCCTGGTAACAGTTACCTATTCAGAACTCAGTCATCATGTTGTTTATGCACATAATTCCCATTGTTTTCCATAGGCATCACATGACCCAAAACAACAGGATAATTATGTTCCTGGATTAACTCCACTGACTGTAGTGAAATTATCCCAGATTTACACTGGCATAACTCAGAGCAGAAGTTGACCTCACAGTCTTTATACAAGCTGTGTCTTAACCTAGTAAGATTTTGGTCAATCCCTTTCAAATATAAAAAATGCCCTTTATAATAAACGTCATAAGACTTTAGAGCATGACCCTCAGCTTTAACAATTCAGAAGCTCCCAGGGTCCTTCCCCTCTTTATAGCATGAGGATAAATTCTGACAGCTGAATAAATATAAAGGGTCTAGTGTCAGTCTGAGGAAACAAGTTTTCATTTTGGCACAGATGACTTTGGTTCACAGGTTCTCAGTGGAAAGGGAAATCAGTGTCTACGTAACACAGGATTATTTGTTGTTCAGAGCAGCCTATGGACAGAGAGAAATAATCCCTGCCCCACACTTACTACAGTACTAAACAGGCAGCAACAGAATAGAAAACTGTTTCATACCAAATGCAAAATGGCAGATTCACCTCCTCCTACACTTTCTCTTTTTCTCTTTGCTAGCCTCCCACGCACACTTATACAGTATTATACCTTCCCTTATGCTGCCAAGTTAGCACCGCTCGCTTGGCTGGTATAAGGTTGCAAGACAGTTTCTGTGTCACTGAGTACCTGTTAGTGATTTCTGTGTACATGTGACTTTTCTTGGAGTTTTTTTTTGTTTTTTTTTAAATAGGACTGTAAACTTAGAAATAATTCTACAACCGTTACCTTAGTCTTTGCTCAGTGTTTAAATATATGTCTGATATTACCTTTTCTATTAAAACTCTGCACTTTACATTATATTCAAGGAGTTGGTATTTATTTTCACCATAAAGACATAGCAGCTGACACTTTCTGCAAAAAACCTCTGTCCTTTTCTCTTATGGATGCATATGAGAAGGAAAGGTGGGTTTGAAACCCTAATGCCGAAGGAGGCCCTTCCTTTTTATGGATATTTTATTTTATAGCGGGCATGTGCTACCCTTCTTCTCCTTCTCTCTCTGTCTCTATTTTAACAGAGAATAGTGAGACAACCCTCCAACTGAGGGTCTTAAAGCTTATCAGGGCATTTGCTGCAGGAATGTGTCGAAGAACAGGGCTTTTAAATTTTTTATTTCCTTCAGCACATTTCGCTGTCTAGCTTAGACATCACCCTGTTCATGTCCTCCTGTCATGAATGCCATTGTTCACCTAACTCCGTCAAGGATTTTTAAGTATTTTATTTGGATCTGTGGTTTCTGCCCCCATTTGGGTTACCTAATATTTGGGTGCTGCACTGCTTTGTGTGGCACTGTCTAAACCTGGGCATAGATGCTATTATAAAATAAGCATTAATGATGGAGTTGTAAGGCATGGCTGCCTTCCTGTACAGTTTACAGCTTCTGCAGTCACATATGCAAACATGCATCTTGAGGCATGCAGCCAAAAATCTACCTAATGTAGACTGTAGTAAATAATTCAGAGTAAGTCATTTATTTCAGAAAAGAGCCAAGATATGGCCATGAACAATATGAAACAGACAGAGGCAGAATTCACTGAATACATTATTTTCTACTGATTATTTGTTCAGCTCCAGCCAGCACACATCATTCCTTATTTGCATTATGACAGAAAAATTAATATGAGTACAGTCACTCTTTCTTGTATCTTAAAATCTTTAGACCATGAAAAATATCTAGGAATGTGTGTGTTCTTTCCCACAACAGATGCTAAATAACAGCTTGTAAGTAAAAAAAGTGTTAGCAAAGTCAGTGGTTCAAAAAAAGCATGTGATTTTTTCCTTTGAACACATTTAATATGTAACAGAGGATTAAAAAATATAAAGAAGGAGGATTAAGCTATATATCAATCACAACTTTGATTATGCAGCAAACAAAAGCTAGCAAATGTTGACCTGATACAGAACATTTTGATCTAATAATATCTCTTTGCCTCCGAAACTTAAAAAAGTATAATTTAAAGGATATCGAAGGCCATAGGATTCCTTCCACTGAACTAAGATAGTCCAGAACAGCTTCTCAATCACCAGCAATGGTCCAGTGAAGTAGGACAATTCACCTTGGCTGTAAGTCAACCAGCAGGCTTCCCAGTAGATCCCTAGCCACCCACAGATGGAGAATAGCTGAAGGAAGGGTGCATGGCTAATGTTAATGAGACAAACAAGCAGAGTAATAGGAAAGAAATAATTGTTTACACATGTTGAAATGCTTGTATTATATATCCACATATGTACATTTGTGCCATAGAAAATAATCAGGTACATTTTACTACCAGACTCTGTGAATGCCCAGAATCACTAAGACCTCCATGAAGTCCTCACTGTTTTTTTTTTACATTACTGCTCCTCACATTTCAGGTAATACAGTTCCACACCTCTGTTACTTTAGATGGTCCTGTGGGGCCATTGTATGCAAACAGAGGTCAGGATGGGCCTCAGATTCGGTAACGTGATTGAGAGTCCAACAAACTAACATCTGTCCTTTAATAGGGATGGCATTTTACATCCTCATTTAATCCCTGCACTAAGCTAAGCACAATAGGAAGAATTAGGTTTCACTAGAAAAAACACAGGAAAAACTATATCCTAAACAGAGAGGAAGTGTAAAATTTACTGGGAAACCAAGAAAAATATTCTGTTTTACTCTGATATTTTTATCTAGATTTTCTTCAAAAAATTAGGTTAATGAAAGCAAATAATTTATCTTTGTTTCTGTTTGTTTTTCCCATTAACTTTTGAACATCCTGAACAGTGTCAATCGATCTGACAGAAATAGAAGGTTTACAGAGCTCTTAAAAAACCTGTGAAAACAGGGTCAAAAAGTGACCCAGAAGTCCCTTTTAGTGCCCTGATGGCAAAAGAAGTAGCAGCAGAAGTTCATAATTTGGCAGGCATCAGATACCTAACTGCAAGTGCCCAGCCTCTGGGAAATTCCAATCAGAGCTTACAATGAACAATAAGACACAAATCCCATAGGAGACCATGCTTCATTCAACCAAGATGAGTAAGTAGTTTGTGGAGCCATTTGTGTTTTGTTGTTTGTTTTTTTTCCTTTCTATATAAATAAAAACACATAAACAGTCACATGTAGCATAGATTATTTTATTTAAGTTTTATTTAAGACATCCTAAGCTTTAAGAGTTCAAATGATGAGCTGTAGTATAACCGGTACAGTGTCTTAAATTTTGATCTTTTGCAGTTTCTTTTCCTTTATCACTGGATGATCTTTTTCTTGTTGTTTTCTAAAGTACCCATTTAGTAAATTATTGATATTTCATGAGAGATTCACTGAGATTTTTGTAATGTACTTGATCCATGTTATGGGCTAAGTAGATTAACCACTAGAGAATATGCTTACTGGAAATTATTTTTAAAGATTTAAATATATCAAGGAAAGACATATAATAATAAAATAAATGGCAAAGTAGCTCGTATTTACAACCTCTTTACAATAGCGAATCACAATCACAAAGACGAAAGTAAGGCTTTTGGTCTTTTCACATGTCATTGGTATTTTATCAGCTCTGGTGCAGGATCTAGGACAGCACAACACAGCTCTGCAGTTCGGGACAAGAAGTGAGGATCAGTTGATGCAAATGGTCTTCACCTAAAATGTTGATAAAGCGCTTATTAAAACATACATGTACCATACAGAACCAATCCTGCTATTCTAAATCAACCAGAATTTTACTTTTGTTTAATAATTTAAGAATTAACTATTGATAATCTTAAATTTCATGGGAAATTTTACCCAAAACAAAGATTATAGGATTGGGCTCAATTTTTTTTAATTATTTTTATTTTAAAAGGTCAACTTAAAAAAAAAAACATCTATGTTTAATTGCTCTAAAGGGATCCATATATTTGGACCCTGACAAAACTAGGACTGAAGCTTAGTTTTAAAACATGAGACTCCCAAGTTTACGACATAAGGAATTCAAGGAATTCAAAAAATTTTCCAATAGAATGTACACAGATAGATTTGGGATTTTTTTTTAAAAAAGAAGGTTTTCTGTCATATAAATTGCAAAGTGCATTAACATAATAGCCGTGACATGTAATTCTGAATTGCTATGAAATTCTTTCATAATATTTAACAAATAGTTTCTCATCATTTCTAGCCAAGCTGGAGGTATCTTTGAAAAGAGTTTGATTAGAATGAGCTAAAAGGCATCTCACCACCACCCACTACTACTTTCTTAGCTACTATTGTTTTTTTATATGGGATTGCATTGTGTGAGCCAGAAATCTGCAAGATGCCTAAAGTCACCACAGTGTCTTCCAGAGCACAATGGTATACCTACTGCAACAAGTAATTAATCTTGGGTTCAAGATTTCCTGATGGGAGCCTATTGACCCCAGCACAATAGATGAAAGTATTTTATCCTGTGTGTTCCCCTACTGACCCCTTGTCACCTTTTTTCATGCACTGTCTGCTCTTATACCAAACTGAAGAATTCGTCCTTCACTCTGATATTTGGGGCCTGCGTGACCCTCTCTTGCTCTGTGGAAGCAGATTTCTTGATTTTGCCTAAGAAGATTATTCGGTAAGAAAAGCCTGCCAAAGTTTCACCATACACTGCAACAAACATGAATGAGCACAGAAGTTAAGTGTCAGGGACGCTGGGCTTTACTCACGCCCCTGATCCCACACAGTTTTTAAGGGGGAGCCGTGGCGTGCAGCGAGGCTGCATCCCGTCTCTACATCCACTGTGAGGAAGGCTGGGGAACCACTGGGCACACTCGGGACTGACTGTGCGGAGGCGCCTCTGTACAGGTACTCACAAATCACCGTCATGGTCCTTCTGAGATGGCTGATGCAAGCTTGGAAAATGAGCCTTTGAGCTGTCTGGCATGCTAAATACTTGTAAGCGTAGATGGGAAAATGGCAGATTGTACCACAGCCCATCCTTCTGTACTAACACCAGTATCTGAGTCACCTCCAAACTGGCCCAGAGGGTGCTCCTATAGGCAGTTAACATATGGACAATTTTGGCCATGAGTCCACTCTTGGTGCTAATGTACATAACAAGGTTAAAAAAGCTAGATATAGCGTAGGTATCTGAAGTGAACTTGATCTTTAGAGAATGGCTGCTCAGAGTGTTCTTGAATTCAGGTTTCTTTGGGGTGTCTCAGACTGCAGAGCCAGGAATGGAGATACTAAAACTCATTGCTGGTTCCTGAGCACTGATAGAATATTTTGTCTCCCAGAGACTTACAGTTAAAGAAGGTGGGCAGTAGCTTACAGACCCCACTCAGACGGTGCAAGGAACATGTAACTACTGCCGTTTTCAGCTCTCAGGACAACAGTGCAAAAGCTAAAGTTGGGCCTAAGTTTAAAGAGCTGTTTCAGCCTCTCTTCTGTAGCAGCAATTACCCTCTGCTGGGAAAGCTGCGTTGTAAATCTTCAGGGTCCCTTGACACTCTCGGTGACAGCAGACCTCCAACTGTTACCCACAAGACACTTCAAAGGCCATCTTGGATAAATATGTGAAAACTGTCCTAAACTTTTACAGTAACTGTAGACTCAGAATGAATATCCCCTCCCCCATTCCCACCCATCAGGCTTCCATCTACTGTAATTGTTTCATCTCCTTGCTCCTCTGTATCTGTCATTGGGAGTACTTTCCAACGCAATGTATCCACTCCCTCCCACAGGCTTGAAAGAGGGCGAAAAAGAAAACACTGACAAATGTTTCCCCTGCAGATATTGTCATTAGAGCCTTTAAACTACTCCAGTGTTTTCCATATTCAATTAATAAATGACCTTGGGCCTAGATCCTCACTTCGTTACATTAAAATAACATTCCTGTTATCAATGATAATCCTCTCGTTTAGCCCAGCTGCATATCTGGATTGCCTGGACTCAGAGGAAATTTGCCACTGATTTGAGCAAAATGAGAACTTAAAATCTGGATCTGCTTATTTATGAAAGATTTTACTCTCTTAAACAGTCCAGTACTATCTACCAAATAAGAATAATATAAGCAGAAGGGTGAAAACACAGTTGTCTATAATAATGCAGCTTGGGTAGTCCGACTGAACAAAATAAAGTGTTGCAATCCTGGTTTGAGAGTGACTTACACCCCTCTGTGAAAGGGTGGGGACTAGCAGGTGGCATGAAGGGCAAGGGGAGCGCAGGAGATGCTGTGACTCCAAGTGACTGCCCAGGTGTGCTGAGAAAACTAATCCTGCTCTGATTGTCCTTTCTCAGTTCGCAATATGGTGAGCAAGTAGGAAACTATTGATTGCATTCTGCCGTCATCTCTGGAAAAAATATGGGCGAGAGCAGATGCATGGGTGAGTCTAAGGAGCTTTAGGAAACAGGGGCAGTGACACATGGCTGTGGAGGAAGTTGAGGCACGTGAATATAGAAAAAGATTAGGTAGATATATGTAGAAAGGTATAAAAAAGTTAAAACCTTCCTCTGGTGCTTTTTGGCAAATTTAAAGAACATGGAGAAGGGTGCTGAGCGCAGAGAAGTTGGGGGAGGTGTGTGCAGGGTTGAGTGTTGAGGAGAGATGGCAGTGGGGGGGGGAATATTTAGTTTGCTTCAGGGCCCAAAACAGCTCTTGTAAGGTCCTGCATGTTTATGTACATGGATACGTGCATGTGTGTTCAGAAAAGATGTATAAAACATAAAGTTCATATTTCTTTTTTAGACTTTGAAGTCAGTGCTATGAAGCACCTGTGTCCTCCTTCCACAAATTTACACGTCTCTTTTAAATCGAATTTGGTCCTTCATTGCTCTTTTACTCCTTGGTTGAAAGGCTACAAACTTCCTTGTCCCACCAGTCAGCCTCTGCCTGGAGCAGACATTGGTGATGAGGACTTAGATTTTCTTTGAGTAACTTGTGTGTTTACACAATGTTCATGGGGCTTATTCATCCCAAGGAGTGGCAACAAATGCCATGAAACATTTGCATTGTCATCAGGTAAGGGCTGGCCTCTGGAGGCAGCTGTCTTAACATACAGTGTTTCTGCAAAGCTCATGCAATACTAATTGTTTGGCAGATAGTTTAAGGCCCTGACCCAGACCGTGAGTTTTACAGGTGGAATTCTCCAAAGATGAGGTTATTCACACAGATGGCAGGGGCCAGTGGGTGGGTGGTCTTATATGTCCACTGGCATGTTGCATTCAACCTGCCAGCAACACAAAGGAAACAGAAGTTCTCCTAAGAGACAAATGCAAAGCATACAATGATTTTATAGACACAGTTATTCTGTGGCATCTTTGGGTCACCTAAGAGGAATTTCATCCTTAGTATTCACACATCACCAGTGCCTAACACAAAGACACTTTTCCTTTGCAACACTAAATGATCTAACCTTACTCACAAATGTAAAGCAAGGGGTATTACTTAATATTTATAACATTAACAAGTGTGCACGTACTATATTTTCCTTCCAAATGCTTTGTGCTTTTTTTTTCCCTTTTTTTTAACTAATGTCAAGTGAATAGTGATGTGATAAACTTTCAGTGAGGGTAGATAACCACCTTGCCATATCTGAGGTACCTGATTCTCTCTAAATCATCTCATTCTTTTGTGTTTTTTCTTTTTTTTTTTTTCTGGGCACTTGCTCCTAATATGAATTTGACTGAACTGAGTACTTGTCAAGTTTTTGCACCACTGTATGAAAGAGTGATAGGCCATATTTATTTACTACTTTTCTGTTGCAATTACATATAACAGCTGTCCTTCTGCTACAGACCGAAGATGATTTTTGTTTTCTAACAGCATCACAGAACTCTTTTAACAAATCTTGCCTGGAGTCACGGTTTCTAAATAATAACATCTTTTCTTAGTTGAATTGTACTTTAAGCCAAGAAATAGACTATGACCATGTTATAGAGACATTTGCAGTTGATCATCTCTCAAGGAATTAAACTTTTCTATTCCTCCCTAAAATATTTTACTCGTCTATAAAATGTTTCAGAAAAATGTTTCAGACATAAGTTAGTTTGCACTGTGGCAAGAGCTGTTTTTGCGTATGTTTGAGCAGTGAAAGAATGTTAAAATTATTCAGCTGGATAATAAATAATATAAAAGCAGTTATAAGACTACTGTTTGCAACAATCTGCTTACAAAACATGTATACATCTCAGACTCAGAGTGGTCGTCCTTACCTAAGCTCTTCCACCCGTACATTAAAGAATGCTTTGGTTTACATGCCTATGCAAGGGGATATGAAGAGTAATGACTTTCACTTACAGCCTTATGCAGGCTGGTCTGGCTACAGAGAAAGAAAAGAAAGTTCTAGTGTAACTGATGTCCTCATCAAGCACAGGAAGGATTGTAGGAGAGGGGCTAAGCCTCAATCCCCTTCTCTATATGTGGACATGCCCAGGGCAAGCTTCCTCAGAGCCGTTCTGCTGCCAGCTCAAGGCCAGCAATAAATATCAGGCTCCTGATGTCAGAGGTAGGCAGTGAAGGATCATAACTCCTACCTTGCCTGTGCTCACTTGGAAGTCACTTTTGATTCCTATGTCAAAAAGAGCAGTCTCAATATCCTACCTGCACCAAGTACTTCTTCCAAGCCATTAGGGAAAAATACATCTAATATCTGACAATGGAGGCTGCCAGTCTGCAGGGAAGAAATCTGTTTTTACTCTGGGAGTACAAGTTCCTGGTCTTTAGTAATATTGGAAAGAATTTTAGGAAGAATGTTAGGATCAAAGGGAAACAGTCAAGAAGGACTTTAACTTTTGGAGCTAGGGAAACATAAACTCATTACTAATAATTTTGGAATGGATATGTAGAGAAAAATGGAAGAAAACATGAGTGCTTTATTCAATTTCTCCCTTTATTTCTAGTGATCTTGACCATTTCAGTAGTAGCTGAGAGAAGATCTACCTGAATCAGAATATTCTATTTTTTTTCTTACATTCTTACATATTGAATGTAGCTTTTCCTTACTCTTTTTAGCTGATAAAACTTAATCTGATTCTGACCAAAGTAAATGGATGCTATGGATATTCAAAATACTGTACTACTGAAGTTGATGTGCTTCGATGGAAGTCTGAACAGACAATATAGAATATTTTTATAGATTTTTAAAGGTATCTGGCATCGATATGACTTTGTCCAGAGATGTAACACTGTGGGAGGAGCTTTATGGACTGATCTTAAAAAAAACAGTCCAATATAAAAGCAGGAACAGATCTCACACATTTTTCAAGGAAACTTCTTTTCTTAAAATCCCTCAGGAAATAAATAGCTTATCCAATGCAAATATAAAGAGATGGAGTTTTCCAATGTTCATCACTTCCATTAGCAATTCTTAAAAATGATATTTTTTCCTGAGAAAAATGTAGTTAATTGGTTTCTCAGTTCATATTAAAGTAAAAGTTGAGCAGTGACCATTTCCTGGTTTATAGATTTAGTGACTCCAAGTGACTGTCTGAAATTTATGTTTATTTTTTCAAGAGATGAATCATCTTGATTATGAGGCTTTAAATTTGAGCACCATTAGGATCCTGAAAGTTGCTAGTTTAAGTGATCGCAACAAACTAGAGAGTTCTTATGACTGTGACTCCGCTGTTCATTGATGGGAAGTGAGCAGAAATCACTTTCTAGCCCTGAACAAATGAGGATGAAAATGTTGGTTAAGGAGTGCTCAATACCAAGCATGTTCTGCTCTCCTGGTCACTTCTCCAAAGCAGAAGGTGGGGTTTGATGGATTCCTGGATTTATGCAGTCTGTGTTGCTGCTGATCTCTGTGAATAGCCCACTCAAAGGTAGGTAAAAAATTGGTAGGAATTTCTGATAGAGGAACTTATTTATTCTTGTACCATATTCACTGACCAATTACTATTTTTTCCAATTATGAAATAGTTGATTGAAAGTTTGTCACAGAAATCTGTAATTAGAAACCTGGTAAGTTTTGGGTCATATATCTGGTCATTTAAATATCAAAGTATACTTAATTTTACCATGTTACACTTTAAACATTTCTTTAACCAGAAGCCTCATAAATTTCATAGAATCGTAGAATAGTTTGGGTTGGAGGGGACCTCTAAAGGTCATCTAGTCCAAACCCCCTGCAATAAGCAGAGACATCTTCCACTAGATCAGGTTGCTCAGAGCCCCCTCCAACCTGACCTTGA
>NW_008795017.1:418395-426642 GCF_000699145.1 Aptenodytes forsteri
GGGCCCACATTTTCCCTTGTCTTCCTTTTATCCCCGATGTACCTATAGCATCTTTTCTTGTTGCCCTTGATGTCCCTGGCCAGATTGAATCCTATCAGGGCTTTAGCTTTCCTAACCTGATCCCTGGCTGCTCGGACAATTTCTCTGTATTCCTCCCAGGCTACCTGTCCTTGCTTCCACCCTCTGTAGGCTTTAACTCTATTGTTTTCATTGTTGTTCATTCAAGTAACCACAGTAGCGAAAGAGTGGCCATGCCTGCCACTGGTTGGTATTTCTCATTCCCTGCTGCATTGGTGGAGCCTGATCAGCTGTAATCAACTGTCTCTAGTTTGTCCTTCCTCTCTCTCTCTCTCGGGGGGTACATTTTCCACCTGTACTGTTTTTTCTTAACTCTGGACCATGGTAGCTGTCTGTGAAGAGAGTATCCAAGCTATGTATTTTATAGTGCCTATCATTGCCATACATTTATTAACTGGCATCTTCATCCTTTAGTTAAGTAACAGTTTACCATAGGAAGAAGTCTATGGAAGGAGGGAGGCAGGGTGAAGAACTGAGACACTAGGAGCGTCAGGCAGGGAAACGGGCTAGCTACATCCACGGTAATCTTGGGTACCAAAATATAGGGGAGTGTGATACAAAGTTATCCATGTGAGCAACATGTCACATGAGGTTTTTTAACTTGGATGTCACGTCACATCTAAGAGATGTTGATAAATTCTCAGTGGTGCACTGCACCATATGGACTTACTGGTTCCAAACTTCAAGGATATATTCTTTCTTTCCATTTCATGGTGTATACTTAATCAGAGAGAGAAAACACTTTAGAGAGAAGGAAGATAACAAGTTAATGATATTCCTATACTATCCATGGATAGTAATAGTCAAGTTTTAGCCAAGTTGCAAGTTTTGGTTTTCATCAGACTACACTTAATTTTTCCTCTCCATGATATTTACTCCCTAGTGGAGTTACAGAGTAATTGAGATTACCTTGGCTCTTGTCTTTCAGTCTTCTCTCAGAAGAAAAGAAGATATTCTCTGCACTTATTTTAATTCTATTTTGTCTTTTTGATTTTGGATAGCCAGAGCTACATGGAATATTCCAGGTGATATTTTACTACCACTTTTTAAATTGACATAATTCCAATTCTGTACTGAAAAAAACCTTTACTAGGATGATTCATAACTGTCACTTGCTTTCAACTCACAGTACAATCCTTATCAGTCTTTAAGGTCAGATTCATCACAGCTGAAATTAGGTTTGCAGACATGTAAATTAAGAGCGCAGTCATAATATTATCCTTAAATAAACAATGGTGGGACTGATTCAGATGAAAGGTTTGTTCCATCCTGTTCAGATGATGATTGTTCCTTATCTCTGAGCCTCAATTGGATGTCTAAAATTCAATGAACTGCATCTAAATTTGCAATTCATCCATTTTTGAGTCAACAAGTTACACTAGCACAACTCCTGCATTTTGTGCCAAATTTGTTACCAAAAATATTCAATGAGATCGTTAATATTGCCAAGGATAACCATAGGAAAACTTTGTTGTTAATTCTTTCAGTATGAACTATGGTCATATAGCCTTGAGAAGTTGCCTTAGTTTTACTACAGTGCTTCTGTTAATACCAATCTTTTTGCTTGTAACTAACACTATAGAGCCATATGTGTACGACATTGTATTATGTGCTTCACTGAAATTGTTTATTTAGAAGTTCTGTTTTCTCATCAAAAAATATAAGGTTGCATTATACCTAAGATGAGAGTGTTAGCTTTTTTCAGGATCAGGCTACACTTTAGATATGCAAATGCATCCGTGACCCATATCTTCTACTCATTTTAATTATGTCATTCCAGTAATAGAAGGTGTGAACAAAAGTCCTCTACATGTCTTTAGAAAACTCAGCACATATCTACCTGTCTTTAAAAGATGCAATCAGCCTGGTGGTTTTTGTTAATAATATTAACAATAATATTAAGTAGTAATGATAACAGCAATCATAATAACTCACAAGTCATAAGGATATACACATGATCTTTGTGTCAAGAGGAGTGTGAGGACAATTCAGTTGATGTTTGCAAAGAACCTTGGATCAGTCCAGATTATATAATAGGAGTATTATTGTTTGACAGCCAATGTATTTTGTAATTGTTGATGATTTTTAAGATATAAAAGAAGAGAATACTAATCTGCTTAAACTAGCATTAATCTTGCCAGAAAAGAGTAGTGTTTTAAATTAATAAATCTGTCTTTCATTAATACTGTATTAATTTAGGAAAAAAAAAATCCTGGGGTTCTTTTATTTAAAAATGCCAGCTGCATAGTTTAATGACAAAAAGTAGAATGAGAACTGAAATATGTTTGCTCACCACTACTATTAAGAAACAGAAGTGTCTTTTCACATTTCTCCAGTATATTGCTCCCTTTGAAGATTTTCCCTCATAGAATTCAGAGTACAGTTAACCTCTCACAGACTATAACTGCACACTCGAATAAATCAAAATTAAGCCTAATTCATTTTTAACCCTACACTCAGCAACAGTAATGATTGAGTATTTGTGACAAAACTGCAGAAGGGAGCTCATACTTTAAGGGTCCAAACATTGCCTGTGTTGAAGAAAATGGAAAGCTGAGGTGACCTGGTCTGCCTCTGCCCATTAGGGACTTTTGATAGTCATTGTCTTCAAGAAAAATAATTGCTTCCCAAGAATGCTCAGCTAAATCATTTTATTAGTGTGAACTGGATTAAGGTTATAGGAAGGTCCCTCTTGCTTCTTACCCAATAATATCTGACCATGCATATCAAAGAGTGGAGGAGGCAAATTATTCATTATTTCACCAGCATAATGAAAGCATAAGGGAGGTTTAAAAGGACGCTATCTGCAGCAGGAAACTGTCAAAGAACGTGGGAACACAGCCCTCCTGCATTTTTGTTTCAGCTCCGTTGATCAGAAGATTGAAAGGCCTGCTCTACCTACAGGGGTCCTCTGTTCAGGCCCCACAGTGCAATTATAATCCGTCCTCACCTCCTTTAGAATGACAGGCCAAAAACAAAGCCCAGAGCTTTTGTACAGCTTAGCATTCCTAAGAAACACAAATCTTCATTTCTTTCTTTCTTTTTTTTTAACTCTTAAGAATTAATTAAAATTGTTCTTATGTAATATTGAGGGATAAAACAGCTTAAAATTATCTAATATTTTTCAGGGGCGGAATTTTTTTTGTAAAGCGCATGGAAGGATCAGTTGCTAACTGCCACAAGGTAGAGCAACTCTGTTTTTGTCTTCATGCTGCCTGCAGGAAAAAGGAGTCCGGTTGGCAGTATTTTGCATGAGGCTGTTTAATTTCATTTTTTCTGCCATTATTCCTGTTGTTTACACATTTTAGTGACAGAAATTTGCAAGTAGTTAGATCCTCAATGGCTCTTGCAGTTAATCTTGTTGAATCTCTGCTTTTCAAAGCATATCTGAACAAAAGCCATTCACCTCCACCACTAACATGTATACTAGATCACTGTAAAAGCATCAAATGGTAGGAACTGTGATGGTCTAAGTATATTAAGAGATGCAGGATCTATATGAAAAAGTAACATTTTTAGTAGCTTCCAACAGCAGACTATTTTGGAGGCAACAAAGACATTTCCAATTTTGAAACAGCAGCAGCAAACTATTAAACGTGCTAAACATACTAGCTGTTTTATCTTCCTTCAGCTGGCCCACCACATCATTGTGGTTATCTGAGGAATGCTGTAGATTGCATGGTTGTAACAGTTTGGAAAATTTTGTGTTTAACATTAAATATTCAGGCTGCATTACCTTACCCAGTGTAAACCAGCACCAAGCAGGCTAAAGTTAACTGTCAGGTTACATTGTAGAATGAGCACACAGAATGCGTTTGGCAAGCAAATCTCACATCATGTGTGTGACCTTTAAACGCATATATTTGCAGAAGGTTAGACAAGATTCCAGGCTGCTTGAAAGCTTTAGTGGGTGAGATCAATATGGGATGCCACAGTGTAGTCTAGCTATGCATGTGAAAGTCTGCTCTGAAAATGCAAAACCAGGTGATAATAAAAACGATAGTAATGGCATGAATTTGTTTCACTGTTCTCATCCTCTGATTTCTTGTTTACCATCTGGGACAACCACAAATTACTTTTAAGCTGATTTGGGGGGTTTTTTTGTACCTTTAAAATGTCAGGGGTGAAATTTAGCTTCCAAGAATACAAATGCATTCACAGGTCAGGCTATACCACAACTGTTCTGATACTTATTGGTAAGTTCACACTCTTCTTGTATCGCTTAACATCTTACTTTTAACATTATTTAGTATTAGCTTTACAAATTTATTTTTTTTTAATTAGGAGAGAAATTCTCAACGTGTGTTAAATTGACTGGTTAAAGACCCTTTCCAAGCATTTAGGAAGATAGCATTTTAGTGAAAGCACACTTAAAAAGGGAAATATTTTAGTATCCCTTTCAAGGTTTATTTTGCTGTCGGGAAGGTGTAAGGCAATGTAAATGAGGATCAGGCCTCTCATTCACAAAGCCACTTCTTTTTGGTTTGTTATAGGTTGATTTCCTTTGTTTGAAAGGGACAAAGACACGTTATTTTATTCTTTTTCACATATGGTTTATTTCTTTGCCCTTTAAGTGACATCAGTTGGATCGTTCATGTAAGATACCCAGGAGCCTGAGGACAGAAGGGAACCAAGCAGTGAATAGCCAGTGGGGGAATATCAAAAGCCAAATGCCTGGTTTGTCATTCATTACCTATGCTATTACCTTCGGAAGTACTATGGCATGGGGAATCAATTTCTGGAGCAATAGATGTATTCAGGGACTTGGTGGAACATCTGTCCCTGATATATTTCTGCATCAGAACCTGAGAAATAATCTGAAGTGATTCTCTGCACTGCCCAATGGAGTCCCACCAGCAATGCATTTGTATGAAAATGTTCAGAAATGTGGCTGTCTTCAAACATGTAGAAATCCTGTTCTTTGGGATGAGACATTAGCTATCTCTTGCTATATTTTAGCAACAATATTTAGCAGGTAGAACCTTTTGTTTTCTTTTACTTTAAGTAATTCTGCAAGTTTGTATGTCAGAATGGATGTAGTGCTTGACTGACCTTCAATTAACTGATGCAAACCTATCCCTCTCTGGCATTCATGAAACCTCTTTGATAACCTTTGATAATGTGCAGGACCTATCAGACTCCAAAGACTTGGCATGCCTTAACACTAAATGAAGGCTCAAATGAGATCAGTCTATCTTGAGGAAGTACATAACTCACTAATCTCCACCTTCCAAGTGAATGTGGAGGTCTACTTGGAAACCCAGGAGTTTTAACTGAACCTGGACTTCTTTATAACTCGCATATAACTCTGCAGAGCTTCAGGTCAAAGCTGGCTAAATGAGCCAATAACATGATAACTGCAGATTTATTTCTACAGTTGTTAATTAAATAATTGTGAAAATTTCTAACCATTTCCATTCCAGATTTCTATTCTACTACCTAACACTCATTTAGAGAGTCTAATTCACTACAAAAACCTACTTATAGATAGTGTTTATGAGGAAAAAAAAAGCCTGTGGACATTATTTGTTCCTCTTAGACCCACTAGAATTAATAATTATTTTGTAATGTTTTCACACGTGGGTTGTTTGGGGTTTTTTTCTTTAATAAGAAATAGAATTAAAAAGCTTTTAAGAAATTCTGAAACACCTAAAGGAACTATGAGAGATTTTTCAATTTGAGCAAATACACCACTGCCATAGTAAGCAGTCTTCGCAGTTTTAGCCCTGCTGCCATCAAAATATTGCCTAAAGAAGAATGTATAGTCCTAAAAAGTTATTTTGAGTCAGTGTTTCCAGTTTCTTTAATAATTTCTTTGATAGTGTTTTTCTACGATAATGTTCCTCAAGTCAAACACTTACATTTTTCCAGGAAACACTTACTTTTAAAATGAACAGAAGCATACATATATGAAGTTATCTTACATTTTATTTCCCCCTTTTGTACAGTGTCATCTTTCAAGTATAGTTCCTGCAGAATGGCTTTTCAAATACAAAACCTCTCACAGTTTTAACTTTAAAACAGAATGGTAATGTCATCCTTCCCCTGTAAACTGAGGAAATCACAAGAACAAAGCAGTACCATTGACCCCACATCTGAAGGCTGAAAGCCAGAAGGGACAGCCATCCGTAATGCTCTAGAAGTATCTGTCTGTGCTTCCTAATGCAAGGAAATTGCCTTGCACTGCATTTGAATAGAAATACATCATTCAGAATTGGTGGACTATTAGTAAGAAAGTAGGCATTTGGGGACTAAACTGAGATCTTCCTGAATACTCTTTGTTCCCCAGCTGTTTCAGGTGTGAACTCCCTCTCTTTTTTTTTTAACTTACTGAGTTCATATTAGAAAGTTCATTGGGTTTATGGTAGATTTCAGAAGCTGGATAAACCAAAAGCTGATTTGCTCCATTACACCTCTGTGCCACCAAAAGACCAGACTGTGTGTGTGTCCATGCGCACCCATGTTCTCAAAGGGAAGACTCAGTTTCTAGTAATATTTAGGTTCCTCAGGTCAATCCCAGCTCAGCAAAGTCACCCAACTGTTCCAGCTACTGCGGCTACACACACCCCCACCCGCGAGAAGGCCATAACTCTAATGGCCTCCAGGCATCCAGAATGTCTTCTGTCTCCCTAGTCTGAACTGTTCTTTGTATAATAGCAAAGATATATTCTTATTCTCACCTCTTCCATTGTCCCTAAAGATAGGAAAACTCAAGACACAGATCTGACGCTCTGCATCTTTTCTTTTTCTGACAGGATCTGAGCAAGAGGTGAATAGATTTTCTCCTGTAAGAGCTCTGAGGTTGGAATTAGCAAGAGGATCCTCTTTAATTTTTTTCCAAACATGCCTTGCATCTGAGAAGTGTTATAGAAAGATTCAGAGACTCATGAAACTACCATCAGCCTGTGCAAATTGTTATAGCCCCAACCACAGCTAGCTATGGATAATACCCATTTTATGTAAGCGTTTCTGAGACATTAATGCCTCCAATTAATGCAAATGTTAATCCATTTCTTTCCATCCATATACGCTGGGGTGGGAGGGTCACATCTGTATTCTGAGCATTGTTTTTCATAACCTACTGGAAAGTAACTGACAGTCTGAATTTTTTCCTGTGCTTCAAAGCTTTGTCCTGGATGCAGAAATTTACTCAGGCTGAATGTTTTCAGTATTTATTTGTCATCTTTGTCTCTTTTCATTGGGGAAAACTGTGATTTGAAATTATTTCTTTACCCATTTAAATATGACTGAAAATTAATTTTTATTTGTCCATTAGTTAGAGGTTATTCATCTGGACATGTTCTCATCACAAATCACTTTCAAGTGTGAATACCGTCATGAAAGAAGTGAGCCAGAGGGTAATTAAATTAGTGATGAATGTGTCTAAAAATGCACAAAGTAAACAAATAAAAAATATTTCCTAGATTTTCAGTTTATTTTATTACAACACTCTTTTTTGGGCTTGTACCTTATGGCTAGTTTTACTTCCAGAATGGAGACAAAGAATGCAAAAAATACAATAAATTTGGGTTTTTTTGGCAAAACAACATAAGAAGGGACTACTGTCAGAGTTACAGAGTTTATTCTTGTGAGCCTAGAGCTAGAAGCTCTTGAGTTGAAATTCAGCTTTTTAGGCAAAAACAGTGTCAACTCGTTTCAGCACCAAATGTGCCAGAGATGTTGAGATAGTTTCCTGAAGATCCCTCTGAAGATCAAAGTTTTCCACCAAACTTGCAATTGTTGACTAAGCATGGCGAGAAGATGCATTCTGCATGCATGTGCACTGGAATACGCAGGGCCTGGCATATCTGATATACCACCAGGCAGTCTAAACAAGTTCTCATAATCCATATACATAATCACAGAATCATAGAATAGTTTGGGTTGGAAGGGACCTCTAAAGGTCATCTAGTCCAAACCCCCTGCAATAAGCAGGGACATCTTCCACTAGATCAGGTTGCTCAGAGCCCCCTCCAACCTGACCTTGAAGGTTTCCAGGGATGGGGCATCCACCACCTCTCGGGGCAACCTGTGCCAGTGCTTCACCACCCTCAGCGTAAAAAATTTCTTCCTTATATCTAGTCTAAATCTCCCCCCCTTTAGTTTAAAGCCATTCCCCCTTGTCCTGTCGCAACAGGCCCTGCTAAAAAGTTTGCCACCACCTTTTTT
>NW_008795017.1:428231-442970 GCF_000699145.1 Aptenodytes forsteri
TTCCTCTTTGTTGGGATGCATCGCTCCTGAGCTTGAAGGAGGTGATCCTTGAATATTAGCCAGCTTTCTTGGGCCCCTCTTCCCTCCAGGGCTTTGGCCCATGGCACTCTACCAAGCAGATCCCTGAAGAGGCCAAAGTCTGCTCTCCTGAAGTCCAGGGTAGTGCGCTTGCTGTGCGCCCTCCTCGGTGCCCTAAGGATCTGGAACTCCACCATTTCGTGGTCGCTGCAGCCCAGGCTGCCCTTGAGCTTCACATTCCCCACCAGCCCCTCCTTGTTGGTGAGAACAAGGTCCAGCATAGCACCTCTCCTCGTTGGTTTCCTCTATCCTTTGAGAAAGAAGTTATCATTGACTGGAAGCTATCATCAACATACGTACTTGAAAAGTGAAGTGACAGGGCATGATGTGCTTATGCCATGTGTCCTGGAGCCTGTCAGCTGTGATGGGAGACATATTCTTCAGCTTCTGTGCTGTGAAATGGATACCTTTATGGCTCTGAAAATGTCCATGGGCTGTACAAAGACTTAAAATACCATGGTACTGTCGCTGTTATTTTGAAAAACCTGAGCTACTGGTTTGGAAGGGAGAAGATGCTTCTCCCCATCTCATCATCTTCTCCCCAGAGTTTGCCTTCCTTCTTGGGATCTTCCACAGATGGTAAAGAGGCTTCTCAAATCCTGCTTGGGTTGGTTGGGGTGAATTAGAAGTTTCTGATGGGTAATGTCAGTAAAAAAATGTAAGAGTCAGATGCAGCTAATGTTCAAGGGGGGAAACTGCTTATGCTGATGAGAAGTGTAAGCATGCTGTTATACAACATGTAGCGCATGGTAGTATACTTTATAGAGATTATGCTGAAGACAGTGATTCTAAGGCATACCAGTCAATGAAGTTGCAAAATATTACTGCTTAGTGAGAACATCCTAAGCATTTCTGTTTAATTGCTACAGTCATGGAGCAATTGCAGTCATATAGTTGCCTTTAGTACCTTTTTCTGAAACATTTTCACAAAGGTAGTTTGTTGCTTAGAGAATCAGGAACTACATTAGGGCTTTTGCTTCAAATACACATTTTTAGATCAGACATGCTAGTACATGCAGGGAACATCAACAGTTTTTATTAAGCTTTAGCAAGGCTTTTCCCCTCTGGCCAGAGTTTCCCCTGCCTGTTGATGATTTTATGGACAGAGGAAACAACACATTTACTGGTTGCAGCCTGTCAGAGGAAGGACAGGCTGTAGTAACAGTATGGTGAAATTTTGGAGACAGAGTGAAATAAAACTTCAGATCAAAAATTGAAATTTGTTACTAGTTTTTAAAGTGCTCACTCAGCATGTTGAGAAGCAAAACAGCTGATTCACTGTTTCTTAGCCCTTTTGAAGTTATGTTGATACTTTCCATGTAAAAGTAACTTAAAAGAATACCTCAAAGATATCTGTTTGAAATCATGCCCTGCTTTACTTTTGCCCACACCAACTGAAGCAAACATAAATGAAGACATCTGCTTTGTAGCGTCAGATTTCTACTGCAGTGCCAGCAGTAGAAGCCAGGTTTCATGCCCATACTAACAGAAAATAAAACTGGAGAAGAGTTACAGCAGCACAAACCACCAGTTCTCCTAACTCCTTTGTAGAGGTGAAGATGGACAGGGAAGATTTGTGGCCAGGGCCTTGGGGAAGCACTATAGGGTGTCTTGTTTAGATCTATGAAGTACAATCCACTACTGTAACCTGCATGAAAGACATCACAAAGGTTACTGCACCCTCCCACTGCCACAGATATATCATCTGTGCATACAGGAATGAATCAAATCCACTGTTTGAAAAATGCTTTTTATGCTTCTTTTTAAATAGGTAAACCTTATGAAAATAGTTTCTTTAACACCAGCTTCTCTGAAAACATTCTACTTTAAAATGATAAAGAAGATACTTCCAATTCATGAGTTCTTCTCCCCACAGGCACGCTTTGGACTATCAGAGGAACTCTGTAAACTCTAGGGTAATATCCATAACAACACATGGCTTGTTATATCGTGCAGCTTAATCAACCATAAAATGATTCCAATTTGAATATGTTCTATTTTAATTGGCAATTGTGTTGCTATCTGTGCTTACAAATAGAAGTCAGAATAGTCATGTTAACTTCTGTCATGCTGCTCTGCAGACTAATTTGAGCTATCTTAACAAAGGATTTTGATTATTCCAAAGTTAAAGGAATTTAGGTGTGAATATAAGAATACAGATTTCTAGTTTTGATAGTAGAAATAGTAGAGAAAAAGGAATAAAATTAGGTGAAAGTGGAAAAACAAGAAAACATTTTAAATTTTGGTTGTTTTCCTTTTCAGGTAAATTGACAAATGCAACTGAAGGTATTATTTGACCTTATACCTGATTATTCTTTGAGAAGGAAGCTGGACTGAATGACCTTCTCAGGTCCCTTCCAATCTGAATTATCCTGCCTTTAAAAATGCCAAAACCAAAGAAAGGCCACAAAAATTCCAGTTCTCCAGTCTGATTCTGCTTTCTGTTTGTTAACTCTGACATAGTAGGTCCCTTCTCTGAATTATCCTGCCTTTAAAAATGCCAAAACCAAAGAAAGGCCACAAAAATTCCAGTTCTCCAGTCTGATTCTGCTTTCTGTTTGTTAACTCTGACATAGTAAGGAATTTCTTATTTTCATTATTATTAACATAACTGCGCTATATGTCACATTTTTTATGATGTTATACTTGGTACATTTAAAGAAAATACAACGCAATTTAAAATCCTTGATCTGTTACATTCTTGTTCAAGATGTTTCTTCCACTGGAGGAGAGGGTGAACTTCAGGAAAGACATGGATGGAAGCTCTCTGTCTGTCCTCTACAGACTTTGCTTTTCTTTTCATCAGAGAGAAATTTCCTTCATTACAATTATGCAAGATCACCCAAACCACCAAACTACAAAGAAAAACACTTGACATTTGATACACCTGATTAAAAGTGTAGGACTTCTCTTGCACAATTAACCTCATTTTCCTACCCAACATTTTGAAGTGAATGCAAGAAAAATGTTAATGTAGACAGTGTGAAAATCATTCTGCCTATTTACCAGGTGCTCTTTACTTTTCACTACTTTGTCACCAGCTGTTATATTGTCTTGATGGCTATGATACAAAAACAGAGATTAAAAAAAAGACAGGAGAAAATAGGAGCAATTACTCCCCCACATGCATTATTATAATTTCATGGGTTATAACAGCAGTAATTGGAATCAAGTCAACCATCTCCTGACTTGACATCGTTTGCTGTAAAGAATAAAGATATACTTTTTTGCATTCTAATTAGGGAAAGAAATCTTGGGCTATCTTTGTGAAAAATGCTTTTTTAGGGCATGGAAGTCAGGTGCTTCTTGAACTCATCTTTGCCTTCAAACAGAAGCCTGGGAAGGTTGGAGCAGCTGGGCATCAGACTACATAGCGGGTACACGGTGAGTCAGCCAATATTGCAATTTTGGCTCTAAACCAGCAAGGGTGCAAAAGTACAAAAATAGGGACAACTTTAAACACAGGTAGCAACACACAGAGTAGTAAAACAAAGGATCATTGCATTCAGGGAACACTGTCAAATAAGAACCTTTACAGAAAAGTCATCTGGATTTACAAGATAATAGTTATCTTTCTTTTACATATTTAAACCAGGATACAAAATCGAGAGCTGGGATGTCACTGCCCCTTCAGCTTCCTCTGAGTATTTCAGAACTCCATAGACCCGCTCCTTTTCTGCAGTGCAGAGTGAGGCCCTTGCTGTGTAAACCAAAGTAGCTCCATTCAATTTTTGGAACTCCACTGGTAAAACTATTTATTCACACTACCTATCCTTATTGCCTCTTCAGATTAGCTTCCATATAATCTGTTTTTATACCTCTTTAATTATAAAAAGGATCACTTTCAGGGAAAAATTTCACAGTTCTTTCATGAAAAAAGGTATTGCATAAAAAGTTTTTTAGAGCTGGCAGATTATCCAACAATGAACAAATAAATGGCTTCAGCGGTGTAAGGATACAATATCCTCAAAGTGCACCCTTGCATGCATACACATGCCCACACAGATCTCTTGCCTGCAGCTTCACAGATTCATGCTATCATCACAAAAAGTATTAGCAAAAAATGGGTTTATTTCTGAGTACAATAAGACAGATTGCCCATTCAGATATAAGTTATAGTTACTGCACTTTGTGTAGACACAATCATTTATGAGAGTTGAGCATCCAATCCTCTTTCTTCAAAAACAAGTAGTGGAACTAGTTTCTCTAATTCTGAATAGTAGTAACAATCAAAGTAACAATAAAGGCATACATCTTCATAATGAAATGAAGGAAAATTTTCTTCTCCAGCCATGCCCATCTGGCTGAACTATTGCATGCCCAATAGCAATGATGTACCAGAAATATGCTTACATGTCCACTAGTGTATATGTGTAGACACTGTGAAAACATACATTCTTCCTAAGCTTCTCAAAAGGCTAAAAATCTCTTTCCACTGATACAGCACCTGATGAAATCAGTTTCCAAATTGACTATTGCATGAGAGGGAAGCTCTGAGTCCTGAACACAGTCACCATGTGAAACATTCAGATGATCTCCCTGTTGTTATGCAGACCCAGGTGCCTGTAAGGCTGTTCCTATTAATAAGGTAGAGATAGAGAAAAAGAGGCTGGATATGATAAACAGGACAAAACAGGGTTTTACACTGGAGACCAGAGATATATATAGCACTGTCTCAGTTCCACACAACCACACACACGTTCAAGGAAGCAGAAGAGGCAGTGACTGCCCTTGCACAGTCGTGTGGACAATTACATTTTTGGTTTCTCAGTAGTCACCATCTAGCTCCTGCGATCTATCCCTTAGAAGTGAGCAGTCAGTGAGTAGAAAGAAAGAACAGATAATGCAAGAAGAAAAGGGAACAATCATAGGGAGCATGGTGGAAAGGGAGCAGACTGGCAGGCTGCATGCCAGAATCTCCATGTCACACTATACCCTGGGCAGTTCCAGAAATCATAAGAATTATGTGTGCTCAAAAGCCACAGTTCAGTTCCCTCAGCTTTAGGTCATCGCATCCAGTCAACTATTAACAACAGCAGCAGTCATACCATAAATACATATGGATCAGCCTTTGAACTAGTTACGTTTTCAGTTCTTGTTCCTATTGGAAGACTCTTGGCAAAAGGTCAGGAAGGGACCTTCTGATTTCCTAAATGTATGCACAGCCACAGCTCATTTGTCCAGGTGCCAGCCTTTCCTTTATTTTTAATGCTTTCATGGTATTTGCCAGTGTACATTTTAGAGAGTAGTTATGTCCCCTCTGTGCCTTCTTACGGCTAAGTCCATCAAGCCAAACTGTTCTAACATGAAGAATACTCTCTTTTTATTGATTTCCATAATAACACCTCACCGCAAGCACAGATAATTCATACATTTTAGGAAGAAGCCTCCTTTTTGCTGTAGCCGCATCTGTTCTGTTCCAGCTGCTCCTGAGGTGCAATCTCTGACTTCATCATTAACAGATTCATGAACTGGCGTGGTACTGGAGGGAGGTGGTGCTTCTGTCCTTTCCCTGATAAAACTTTATGTTTGCCTGGACTGAGGTAGCCAAGGAAACTGAATGATCTCAGGGTCATTTTTTTGCCCATTCAGCTCTTTCATCAAGCCCCGAAGAAAGCTTTTCAGCAAAGGGTCCCTTGCCCATGAGGACAGCAGGGGTCTCTGCATGAGATTAATACTTTGTAATATCCTAAACTGCTTGAGCTTTTCCTGACACTTTAGGGAAGTGGATGAGGTAGACCAGCTTGTTTCTTTTGCCCTCTATTACCATAATGATTTTACCAGCAGGTAAAGGAAGTCCTGGCTTGCTCCTTTCCCTATGTGATGTGGATGTGGCAATGTCCCCAGAGTGCTCCTAACCTGCTGCTTCTCACCCTAACCTGAAGTATGTGTTTGTATCATATTAACAAATAAGTTGTCACAGAGACCCTGTGTTCCAGCCCTTTTTTCCACCTTGGCTATGTCACAACTAGTAATGTGATTCTGGGACTACAGATTCCTCACACATAGGAAAACAGGTCAGTGATTCACAGAATAATATTAATAGTCCTCAATCAAAATACGTGGCCATCTCTTGATGCAATTAAATTGTACCTTCTTGCTTCTGCACTGTCCTTTCCCTAACTCAGAATCAAACTGACTGCTGTGCACACATCTTAAGCTAAGAATCCAAAATGCCTTTTATTTCTGCATCATTTTGCCTTCTAATTTGCCCTAAGATGTTCCAGAAGGTAACTATTTCTGATTACTGTGAAGAATTCAATACTTAAAGTATCTTCCTTTCCTATAATGTGTAATATGAACGCATGGATTTGAACCTTTTGCAAAATATAGACTTGTTAAAAGACACATTGTCTGCAAATCTGGCACGCTAATTTCCCATGTGTGATTGGTTCAATGTGCAGATACTCAATAGTAAATAAAACCCAAGGTTTGTCAAAAAGAATTTCTGAGTAAGTTTATTAGGTTAAAAACTGTTTTGTTTTGGTGTGCCACTGTTGTTGTTTTTTCTTGGTCCCACATGGAGAGCAAACATGGCCTGGAAGAGTGTTATGTCAAGTACCTCCCATCATGCATTGTCGCTGCTCAGTGAACTGGAGTCTAAAAAAAGTAATTCCTCATTTTCATCTTGACTAGGATTCCCCTTTTCTTTGCTGTGAAGCTGCACTAATCCTTCATTCAGCGCAACCCACACCCTCTGGTTCCACTCGGAGTTCTCCCTTTCTAACATCATTGTATTCTTTATCTGGGCCTTCTTCTTCCAATAGTACTCCTTGAAAGCTCTTTCACAGACAAGAAAGGACCAGCTCCATAATGGCCAAGTTGGCCCTTTTCTTTTCTCTCTCTTTTTTTTAAGCTTCCGACTGAGCTTTGCTATTTAATCTTCTTGAGGCGTTCAAGATGTCACTTGCCTCTGATGACTATAGACAAAAGGGAAATCCATCCAACTTGAATGCAGTGTATACTTGAATACATTGGGTTGCTTTGAAGAGAGTTTCTTGAAGTCTCTGTGTTTCATTGGCTGTCCTGGTGGCCTCCGTGCAGGTCTTTATGTGAAATCATATGCCCTTTCACAGATCATGTTTCCTGGAATGTTACCTGAATTTATACAGCCCTAAATATTAGCAGGTGAGATATTAATCAGAAGAGATTGTTTCAATCCGGAATTTTTAATAAGCTATTGAGAATTCCCTCCTCACCACAAGTGTATATGAACACTTGATGCTTTGTGGATGCTTCGACTGCTTGGTTTGCACTTATTTTACAGGTAGCTATGTCATGTTCCCCCTTCTTACTGCTGCGAGCTGAAAAAAGGGAGAATACACAGGGGACAGGGTGCAGCATCCCCTCGCTCCAGCCCCTCCATTCCCTCTTTGAGCACTAAAAAGTTAACATTTTCCTCTCTATAATGCATTACAATATTAATTTTACACTTCCTGTATTTTAGAAAACCTGAAACATTAATACGAAGTCCTTTAATAACTGTTATGGACAGTATAGGTAAAATGCATTTGTTTATACTCATAAATATACATATTCTTTACAGGACCCTGATTTTCCTGAAGTACTGAATGCTCAAAGACAAGTAACTCTTTAGCTACTGGTTACCTATGAATATTTATATAGACTGACAACAGACTGATGGTGTGGAGAATGTTGGATGAACAGGTATTTATAACCATATAGGTTATTAGTTTGTATAGATTATCTGTTATTAGTCTGTATAAATTCAGTTTTGTGAGCTTATTTTTATGTCTCTCATATAGATAAAATTCTAGGAAAACAACAAAATTGATAACTTTCATTGCAATGTGAATGTAAGCGCTAGCACTTTTATTGAATGGAAATATAGAATCAGAATTTCTGCATTAAAATATGAATCTACCAATTCCTAGCATTGGTCAGGAGAAGAAAACACGCAGTCTTTGTAGAGATATATACAACTTTTCATTTCCCATATCAATCATGAGAACAAGTTGAAGTTCAGATAATGGCCAGTTCAATTTACCCTAATTGTTAAGGACTTAGCCTGACTGTTTGCATTACAGACTGTGGCCACTGGGTTCTCAGTAGGGGTTTGCGGCCTACTCCATCCCGTAACAAACCCATGTTCATGCGTCGATTCAGATCCATCACCCTGAGATAAACTGTGAATATTGCCCTTTGTCCTGTGCTGCATTCTTTCATGCATTGTGTAGTGACTATTTAAGGATTTAAAGGCTCATTTGCACAATTCTTTTGTCAGCAGCCTCGGTGCAGAATGGAAAAGTGATGGCTTCTCTGTCTGGGTTATGCCCTGAAGCTCTTGTGAGAGAAATCTACATACATAAGTTTTTCTTACACATGCAGAATGTCAACACTAAAAAAAAAAAATGACCTGTCTGTTTCTGTAGCTTAAAAGGTTATGGGTTAATATATGATGTGATTTGTTTTCCTTTTTTGTGGTATTTAAAAAAAAAATCAACACTTGAAAACAAACAGTAAAGGAATACAGAAACACTGGGTATTTAAAAATTCAGCTGATTAGGGTTGCTGGAATTTGCAAAATAAATCTCCTTTGCCGAAGGAGATTGATAACATTAATCATTTAGATGCCCTCAATTGCTCAGGAAATGTCTGAGAAGATAATATTTCAAAGGTCCATCTCATCTGCCTATTATGTATGTCTGTTTTGTTAATACAAGTTTATTTAAACAAAAAGAATCCTTGGAATGACAGTAGTTTCATAGATATATTAAAAAAATGCATGTACATATATTTATTTATTTTAGAAAAATAAATATTGTTGTTATTCTTCCCCTCAAAGCAAAGCTGGCTGGAAGGTTGCAAAAAAGGATAAAATTTGGTAAAATCAGCTCTTTGCACTCTAGCTGAGAATTCAGATGGCTGTGCTAACTCCCTCTGAACTATTTACCTGCCTCGTTTTATTTGACATAGATTAATGTCTCATTACGTTCATGAAAATTTACAGTCATTTCTCACAAATAAGCATTAAGGATTTGAAATCAAATAGCAAAGTGATATTTTAGCAAATTCAAGCTGCTTAACTAGTACACCTGAATTGCAGAGGATTGGCATTGCCTTTTTCTTTACAGCATTTTTCATTAAAGTTTATGACTTAGAGTGCTTAGGAATAGGCTGCACTTTTTTTCAATGTTTTCAAAATAAATTGTTTTCTAATGTGTGTCAGCATTTAGTATGAATAAAATGTGTGAGGCAAGTAACTCATGCAGTTCGTAAAAAACCTTGAAACATGCAAGATTTTGGCCTTCAAAATAATTTTGGCTGATATTTTTAGACGATTGTAACTTTAACAATATGATTATTAAAACTGAATACTTTATAGGCTATATTATTTATCTATCTGTTTTCCACCTACAAGTTATTATTAGACTGAATACTGAAATCTGTCCAGATTAGTTTTAATCAGATTTTATCTGATTTTAATCAAACTCCAGAAATACAGATTTTTTTTGTTGTTTAAAAATATTCTGTTGGGGTATTCCACTTTTTCTATCAGTCATCCATCCCCTCTGCTCTACAAATATTATGAGGTTTTTAATCACACAAATGTCCGCTTTTCCCAGTTATTAAGCCATTTTCTTATCCAGCTATGTGTGTGGTCAAAATCTCTAAAGCTACCATATTCATCAAAATTCTCCTTAAAGCTCATCTTTGCTGTGGTCCAGGTACCATCTAGTAACAAATAGTGGTAAGTGATATGTTCCATATGATGTTATTATTGGTAACAATTGGTTTAATCAACATACAACTAGGGCATATATCCAGTGTAATCCTTGCTAAAGCCTCTGATTATTTTGGTGACCATGTCTTTCCCCTGTCTCTTTGCCTACCTGCAAGTTTTTGGTCTGTGTTTCACCTTGTGTTGTACACTCCAGGTTGTGTGGCATAAAGGCAGTTACCAGCTGTGTAAGGTCCCAGTGACCAGGAAGCCTTGCCATGGAAAAGATGTGTAACTTCCTCAACAATAGTTGAACAACCAGTCTTAAATCCACTTCCAGTGAAACATCTGCCTGTTTGATCTTAATATAGAGATTTTTTTTTCTTTTGAACCAGTAAAGACAAGAATTTAAATGCCTTGAAAAATAAGAGTGAATAATTTGTAAAAAAAGTTTATATGGAACATATTAAAACTGCATTTATGATATAGATTTTTTTTTCCTTCTATTTGCTAAGCTTTAAGTAGGATATTGAGAAATAAAAGAAGACAGAGAAATCTTAAACTGGATACTTCTGATAGGATTGCAGACCCTTAGAAGTTAGGTAGATCATATTCTCTGCATATGTGAAGATTTGTCTGTCATCCTCACCCATAATGTCAACCTTTGGTCCTCCCCTCTAGGGAATTCCATGAAATTTTATGCTATGATACATGTCCCGTTTAAACGTTTGTATTACTCTGTCTTGTTTATTACATTCCTTAGCCTGAAGATATGCAAAATTTTGTGAATCCCAATGTAATGTGTTCTCTCTGACAGACTGATGTCACTGACACGAGATAGCCTTTGAACGCTGGCTCATGGCCCTGGCTGTGAGAAATGGCTGTATCACACAGGGTTCTAAATATTGCCACAATTTTGAAATAATGGGGGTGAGCTCTGTCTTGACCCCACTAGCTCAGTTAAATGCAAATGACCATTTGAAAATCTTTGTATCCAATGTGTATCAATAGTATGTACAACACATAAAAGATTCTGGTGTCCAGGATGTGATTAACTTTTATTCCTAATTGCAACAATAGAGTACAACCATGTGTGAGAGCCCAGGTGAAGGCCTGGACCAGGTCACTGAGCACCAGGGAATTTAGCAGTTGTATTGGTTCCAATTATAGGATGAAAGTACAGCCCATAGACTTCCTGAGTTATAGACATAAAAAGAGTTGCACCTCCATATGTGCTCTGCCATTCTCTTGACACCTTTAAACAGGGAAGTTTTGACTCCAGAAACCTGTAGGAACTGTTTGTGCAGGAAGTCTCAACAGTCCAAAAATTCAGGTTTGTAGAGCCAGCTTGTTCCAGCCCACATGAAGGACCACCTCACTCATTTCTTCACTTTGCTGAAGGCCCACCATTGTCTGAAACAGTGAATGAAAAACTGGGTGACAGACAGAAAGTGGCTGTTGAGCAGTCTGCCAAAAAAGAAAGGGTTAGAAAGAATTTCAAGAAAGCATCCAATGAACACTGAGGAAGGGCAAATATATCTAGTACCAGATCTCCCTGACAGATATTTGCCTAAACTGTCCCAAAAAATCTCCGATCAATAACATTTTTAGACTTTCCCCAAGTAAGTTTGGAGTTTTACAACAGTAAAAGACTTGTATTTTGGACTTCTAATACTTAGTAATATCTATCTGTTTTTCTCCCACATTCAAATACATAGGAAATATACAGGGAAAAAGCTCCAACACTTCTCATATTTTTTTCAGTATCTTTCATAATGTTGTCGATGAGTGTCTGTAGGTTATGAATTCACACAAGGGAGCCAAGCCACAGTGGAAGAGTTTTATGTTTTGATTCAAATATGAGGAGATCCATTGTCATTTTATTAACTACTTGCAAAACCAACTCCTATAGTCATGAACTTTCAAATTTGCAGGTGTTTCGCTGCCTTACGGGGAACAAGAGTGTCACAGTAGGTGTAAGTCATGGAGGGAAAGGCTGTGTCTCATTAACTAGGTGGATGACTTTGGGTTTTGGATGGCTTTTTTTAACCCAGTGACCTTGGGTTGGATTTTATTCATCAAAGCGCAGAAAGAGAAAGACCTGGAGTGCAGTGGACATGACGACCTGTGAGTTGCTTGGCCACCTGGATCTTCCCCACTGCATGTGGCTGAATCCCTGAGCCACTATGCCCAGACCAGGCACTTTCAATCTTCTGGAGAGGGGTTTAGAAAATTTTAACTTTTTGCCTATGTAGGTTTTTGATCCAAGAGTGTCCCAAGTTGTTGGTTGAGGCAGCAATCTGCAGTGCCTTTGGAATTAGCTTATTTTATAAAGAGAGTGAGATTTTTTCCCAAGAGCTACCATCCTTTCCCTTGTCTAGCCTTGGTTCAGCACCAGCTAGCTATTGTTAATATAGGAGCTGATTTAAATTAGGTTTTAGAAAGATGAGTAATTGGTTCTGTGCATGAATGACATGAACACATATATGTAATATATAGTGTATATAAGCAGTTATATGACAATCCAAATCAATTTAAACAGATTCATACCAAGCAAAATCATAATAATGTATTCCAGTATGTTACTTTTCATTATATTAATATTAATGGTGATTATGATGAACACCCTTTTTTTCATCTGAAGCCAGACTTCCAAATTTGTATCTAATTTTAACCCATGGTATTTAACAGCATTTTCCTCAATCTTTTATGGCAAGATGAATATCAACCACAGTGATGACACTTTTCTATCACCTCGATTATTTGTTTAGCTCTTAAGACTCAAGGTCATAAATTTTATTCATGTTACGCTGGAATTATCCTTAAGTGTCAAGAATCTTTGGATTCATTCTATCCACACGAATATCCATATTGGAATGCCAGGCTTCTGTATGTGGATAGTTAGAACAGCTTTTTTTTGACCACAATTTACTAAAAGGAATGATTTATTTTAATCTCAGTCCAGTCAACCAGAGATGAATCAAGTACAATGGAATTTCAAATGAAACAGTTGAGTATTTGTTTTCACATGAGTGAAAACACAACTATGTTATCTCTCTCTGCTAAAAAACAAGGGGTTGATACCATCAGTCATTGTGTTACTGAATATTTCGATATTCAGCATAAATATGAAAAATTTTGGTTGAGAAGTCTGTAGAAGTTTTCTCCTAATTTCCTGGGACTTTTAGTTTAAGTGTCATGCTCCTTATGAGCACAACGGTAATACTATTCTCTAAAAGGGCTAAAGGACTTCCGTTGCCAATGACAGCACTAGTAGCTGATAAGTAAGTCAATATCTAGGAGGTTAACACAATAGTCACATGTTCAGTTACATAAACTGGTGATCACAATTAATGGAGTAATAGTTTGGAAATGCTGAAAGCAGAAACAAAAGGTTTTTTCTTATTTCCGTTATGGTTCCTTGATATTGAATGAATGTATATTGCTCTTTTTGCACAAGTGAAAGAACTGTCTGATCTAAGCCAGATTTTGATACAGGGAAATTGTTGAGTGTTTCTTAATTCTAAATATTAAATATTTGCACAAAATATATTAGAAAATTTTTCATTTTGTTGCAACTTTTTTCTTAGGAGAAATTTATGTGATACATTTTTATTCTAAGAAAGTCATTAACAGTTTTAAATTGAAACCTTCTCTTTTACACACAATGTTAGAACTTTTGGCAATAATGTCTTCTGCATTTTAGTATGATGTCAAAAATTTCCTTTAGGAACAAGATAGGCACAATCTGTCCTGCATTGCATCTTGAAGTCAACAGAAGCTACTCTCCCACAGCAGAGAAAATAAAATTAACTCACAAACTATTAAGAAAATGCTAACATCATGTGACACAAAATGAATTCAGTGATTTATAGGGATGGATAATTTTCTTTCTAGGTTGTGTGCAGACCTAGCAGTCACCTGGAAATCTCAAGGGGAGTAGGACACAATAATTCAACGGTAAGACAGCAGCTGGTGACAGGAAAGAGATTTGAGAGAGAAAAAAAATGTAGACATTAAATACAAAAACTGAAGAATTACGAGCTCACAGAACAAGTAATGCTACAGTCCAACACCTAGAAAGACACATTTGGGAAACACTGGTGAGAAACCAGCATCCTATAGGAGAGTTTTGGTAGCCATAGAAGGGAGGGAGGTACAGTCAGAGAAGGAACTGATTGTAGGCCCTGGAATGGATGTTTTCAGCTTTGGGAGGAATCTAGTTCTGTCTTCATCTGTGTAGGCTGAGAACAAATTGCTTGGAAGCTTTAAAGAAAGCCACAGATTAATGCCTCCAAATATACTAGAGCTACTGAGATTTAGTCCAACAAGGCAGGGATAAAGTAGTGGCTAGTAATATGACAAAAAGCTCTGAATCTAGTGCTATATCTGGAACTATACTACTGTACCAGGAATTGTCAAGGAATAGCATCTGACCTGCAAAGATTATTAAGACTGGCTCATGTGCTCCATTTCCATACTATTAAACTTGTTTCCAAATCATGTTGACCATATTCAAACTGCCTATAAGAAATGGTGCCTAGACTATGCTAGCTCCTGAACCATCCCTAGGGTTGGTTTGGGAGAGTGCTAGATGGCTGACCAAAACAATGTCAAGGTCCATGCTAACAATATAATGACATGGCTGATCGAGTTCCAGTAGCTGGACTCTGGTGCATTTAACTACACTAGTATGGCCATAGCCTGAGAAACATCTTCCAGAGTGCAAAACAGATGGTCAGGTGGAGGAGAATAAAGTCTACGAATTCATTACAATGCTATCATATTGCTGATGAGAGCAGAGATTCAAGCAATGAACGGACAAAATGAGCCTAAAAGGGGAGGTGCCTTGCTCAGTGGTCGGAGTCTTGGGCTTAGCGACCATGAAATGATAGAATTCTCCATTCTTGGTGAAGGAAGTCCGCAGGAGCAGGCTGTCCCTGTACGCCGTAAGAAGAATGGGCGGGGAAGAGGGAAGA
>NW_008795017.1:445487-506826 GCF_000699145.1 Aptenodytes forsteri
AGTGGTGGAGTCCCCATCCCTGGAGGTATTTAAAAGACGAGAAGATGAGGCACTTAGGGACATGGTTTAGTGGGTGGTGGTGTTGTGTTGATGGTTGGACTCAATGATCTTAGAGGTCTTTTCCAACCTCAATGATTCTATGATTCTATGAAAATGTAACACAAAGAGCAGCAAAGACAGCAAAATAAATCAAACATCATGAGGTTATCTTTCTATTTTCCCCTGGCAGCTCCCCATAGAGCATGTTGTCTTTTATGGTCTCCAGTCAGAAGTGCTTAATTGCACAGGGACTCTAGGACCATGTCTGAACAGCAGACTACATTGTGTGCTCCTGTGCCCCCCTCCTACTGTCATCCGAAATGATCCCTGTCCCTCACACAAAGTGCTCAGACCACCTTCTCAAAAAGTTCATGTATATTGCCTAGGGATTCATGTTGCTAATAGGCATTTGGATGTGGCCAGTCTGCTTTAGAGCAAGGGAGTGTCTAGCCATGTGAATGCTGTCCATGCCATGCCAGTTGGCCGCTCTAGCATACAGCCATGCCTGGGCTATTTTATTTTCCAGCAGACGCATAGTCTAGGTCTCAGATTCAAGGCTGTGAATTCCCAGGGCTGCAAATTTTAGTGAATCCCTTTACAGTTCTTGCCCTAACTGTCTAATCCCATCAACTTTGATAGAAGTTAAGTGCTTAGACACTTCCACAAAGGGCTTTTAGTGGATTTTTTTAGATATTTATATATAAACGTATATGGTTTTAAAAACAAGGCCTGTAAACTGTAAATCTTTGGTCTATAGCTGTGGTTTAATTTGTCTTCAAAACTACGGTGTTGGTGACGCTGTAGAAATAATGTCAGAATAAAACAGAGAATTACATTTATTATCCATGTTAGTTTACTACAGCATTCTCATACAGTAATGTCATTACTGCAAAACAAGTTAACTAGAGGGATTAATATTCATAAATATGTATTTTGAGGGCATTATTTAATTTGTTTTATTTTTTTCCTGTTATCTCTTCCTCCTTGCCCTTTCACATTTTGTTTTATTTTTATTTTCACTTTGGCACTTTTAACTGATAATATAACAACATTTGCATTTAATAATTTACATAATATAATTGTAACAAACTTTAAAATAAATGAAAGCTTGCAGATTATAAAAATGCAGAGCTCAACAATACTTAAGTATACACAGAGAAGAATGATGCTGATAAGGCAGTCTGCCTTGCTAATAAGTGTAGTAAAATCTGGTTCCTTAAGCCACAAAACAAAGTTAATTAAGACAGAGGAATTCAAACACAAATTGAAAGTGATCTCTTTTTTTTTCCAGCTGTAGAGTTTTTCTCTAAAAGTGGCGTATATAATACAGTGTATCTTGGATTTATTCCAAGAGGAATTGTGAGCCAGTGCAGAAGGCCACACTGGGATTAACAAATACATAAAAGCATTTGCACCAGGAGTACAGCTGGAATTAAACAGTGTAAGATGACCTAACACTTAATTTATGTTTACAAGAGAAAGAGAAATATACTCGAGTTTGAAATGGAAGATGTCTGACTCTGTTCTGTTTGAGGTTGCAGGAATTTGAGAGGGAATTGAAGAAATTATTTTTCCTCCTCAGCGCGAAAGACTCTGCTGTGAGCATGATTAAGTTCTGCAGCCTTGATTAATTTTAAACCTTCTTATGATATGACAAGAGTATTTCTTACCCAGAGAAATGCTATTCTATGGCTCTTTCTTTGCAATACCATAATCTTGCCTTCCCTTTCCTCCTTGCCTAAGTCTTCACACTTAGTATTCTTTTAGCCATCTCCTGCCATTGACACCCATACTCCCGTGCCTGTTCAGTCCTCTGTTACTTTTCCTCTTATTTTTCCTGAGCCACCCTATATTTCTCTCTTCCCTACACCCCACTGTGCTCCCCCTCTCTGTTCCTGGACGCCATATTCTCTAGAAATGTTCCTCCCATCAAGTCTTTTCCTAGACAGTCCCTTTCTCTCTCCCTGGGCATCCCTTACCTTACTGCCCTTGTTCACGTCTGCTCCTTATTCACTCTCAGCTCTTCCCTTCACGGTCACCTACTCTCTACCAGTGCATCTTCCTGTAGTTTAGTAGTAGCATTTTCCTAAGGAAATCTTGGAATTAGCAAGTCTAACTTTTCCTAGAAACACTGCAAAACAGTGACTTCTCTTGCCAAAGTAACACTGAACTCCAAACCTCCACAAGGTAGAGGAAAATCAAAGCCATCTTGCCTTCCAGTGAAGAAGCGCGTGGATAAAATTCAGCATTTGGACCCAATTTGTTGGCTTTCAACCATTCCTGTGCTAATTTATATTGATGTGGCCAGAATGTTTGAAGAATGAATGCCTTGGGTAATTTCAGTAGAGATTACTGTAAATTGTGAGTGCTGTAGTCATTCTGGGGACAGACAGAAGTTGTGGCTACCTTGGCATCACTTTGCATTACCACAGAAGTGAATTTTAAAATGAACAAAGGGGGTCAGCACAGTCACAGATAATTGACTGTGGTACAATAGCAGGATAAATAATGCTTAAGAATAGCGCATTCTTTGGGCAGGATGCTCAGTAAGACACACCAAATCTTCAGCCTTAATTCTGTAGCTTGCTAAAAGAGTTAGCAAAGACACAAAGTGACCTGAACTATAGAGATATTTGCCTTCCTTTCTGTAACAGCAGCGTTTCCTCTTGCAGTCACAGATTTACAGGGGAAAGGAAGGTGGGACTTTTACCCACTGTTTCAAACTGTATGTACCACTGGAGCATAACTCAAAATAATGAAAAGTTAAGAGTTGAGATTTGACTTCTCATGCTTATTCCATGGTTGTATGGCTGTAGCCTTCAATATCATCAGCTTTTGTAGTTGCAAACTCAGCTAGTTTAAAATCTGCCATATATATATTTATCCCATTCCTGATCTTTCAGTCGTACAGGCCAACCATTTATGGCAGTCATGTCAATATTTGTGGAGAAAATAAAGTTCTCCATCATCAGCTTGACCCCTAATCCTTCTCCTCTCAAAGTTAATAGATATTTCTTTATCTATTCTCCCAAAAAGTTACTGTGAGAGGCCTAATATGCAATATGAAGTCTTTTAATGATACTGGTTAGGGCATCCATGAAACATGGATGGCATGGTAAAAAGGGTAGTCTTGGAAGAAACCTTTAATGAAAATAAACATTTGAACTTACATTCCATTTATTTAATGTTCTGTCCAGCCAAATACTGCCATTATGTGGTTTTGACAAGCAAATTCAAGAGAAAGATGAATATTATTGACAGGAATTATGTTTTTAATTAAAGATATAATCTCAGATATATCTGTAAAATGTGGGCCATCAGTCAGTGCCTATTTGCTTCTCCTGTCTCACTATTTGTGATTTTAAAAGAAAATTACTGCATGTTTTCTAAAAACATATCCACATCCTTGCCTCTTCCTGATAATTCGCATGGAATGTGCAGTTCAAACAACAAAGAGGAGCTGCCTGAGATATTTTATTATCATAAGATATTACTGCTGTTTGAAAGATATTTTTTAACTCCTGTCCTTTCCAAAGACCTTACGGGGTTTTTTCCTGACTTTTGCAACATATTATTTCAAGTCACCTTTTTAAAACAGAAAAGTTACGGTTTTCTTGGAAATACACAGACTAGCAAAAAAATACTGGACTGCATTCATAAATAGTATGTAGGACAGGACTAACCCTAGGGGCCAGTTCACAGTGAGCGTGTGCTGCCCTGGAACCAGACAGCAGTAGCAGCAGAACAGAGATCTTGTCAGAGCAACAGAGTAAACCTCCGGAGTAGTCTGGCTGTGGCTGACTTGAATTTGTTGATTTACATTCTCTGAGACAATGTGCGGTTTCTTCTAATAATTACATGACCAGTTTTCTTAATTATTCATCATCTTTAACATATGCCATTATAAGCCATTTCTAGATGAGTTTTAAACATAAACATAATACTTGTTTATTTTCCTCTTTCATGTGATCTAAAAATAGACACTTGAAAGCACCCACAACTTCCCATGTTTTAAAGGCAATTTCTTTCCAAATTGATTAAATTACTTCCATGAAAAAAGGCCCAAAATAAAAAAAAAAGTTGAAAAATACCACTCCAGATTAGCATTTGTGTACACCTTGGGGAGCTGCCATGGGAAATGTTTACATAATTTACTTGAGTCCCAGCTGAATAAGCTGAGGAGAAACATCCTTAGCAATGAACATCATCATCATCTTGTTAGACTGTGCCTGAAGTCTGGAAATACTTGCAAAAATCAGTGTAAAAGATATAGGGCTAAATTCATCCTTGGCATAAGTTTAAGAATGTTAAATAAATGGACTCAGCAGAGAAAAATAAACTATGGATCTGATACTAATTGTCTTCAACTTTTCTGCTAGTAGACTGCAGGTAGCATAAAACCACATCCCTTATCCTTAGTCACATGATAAAATATATCAAAAATAGTCAGCCAGTTAAGGACTGAAGTACACTGTCTGAATTGTATAAGCATTCATTCCATAGATTAAAAAACAGAATATTTAAGTCTTCTAGAGTAAATTCTTGTTTAGTAAAATGCGTAAAATGCCATAGGGAAAAAAAAGATAATAAAACTCAGAAAAAGAAGATTAGATATAGACATGAAAAATTAGATCACCTGCAGTTATACTGGTTTTCAAATATTTCTATCTTGAAGGAATGAGCAGTATGTTTGAGAACTGTAAGCAATCTAACAGCTACCTCTTTCCCTTAGGTAAACGCTTGCATCAGCGTAGTTTTGTCCATACAGGTGTAAGCCAAAAAAATGTTAACATACTAGGATGATCTCTGCTATGACAACTTCTATCTCCAATAAAGAAATGTCAACAGGTTAGTAATAGTCAATATTTTTCTTGCTTTTGATATTGCCTTTTATTTTGTGAGAACTGCTGAGTAAGTAAAACTGCCGCTGAGAGAAAGGCTGCCAAGCCAAGTCAAAGCAGTTCTCCTCGGGCTGTATGCAGAACAATCAGGAAGTTCTTTCTAGCTGGCCGCTTCATACCAACATGACTGCAGACTAGCCATGGTACAACTGTCTCTTACACTTTGAGGATATGGAAATACAGTAAGGGATGTGCTCAGGTGACATGAGGAGAAATGGAAGCATCATGGGTGCACTGGAGAACATTAAGTTTAACTTACCTAACACCAGGACTTTTTCAAGTCTGGAGGACATCTCAGGAGAAATCCAAAGGTGCATCTCTCATAAACTCTATGTGGCTGGTAGATTTTAATGGACACTTAAAAAAATCGTTCATGTCTTGGTGAAGAAGATAAATATGGAAGCACAACTGCATACTGAGGTGTGAACACTTAGGCTTAGTCAGAAGATGACAATCTTAATCTCCTATTGTTTCACCAGTGATCAGTTAGGAAGCTGCTAGACAAAAGATGATTCAGTAGTGCCAAGTGTTTTTTGAGAATTCCCTTCCCACACTATCTGTCAACAAGAGACATGAGTCATAGCACCTACTGCTCTCCTGGGCTTTCCTAGCTGTGTTGGGATCAGTGATGGGACGCTCATCTCTGTTCCTACTTTTTCTCACCCTGTCCCGTTTCTGTATCAATAAGAACAGATTGTTCTCCATCATGCTGCAAGCACTGTACACCAACTCAGTTGTTCTAGTGCAGGGTTTCACATCTTCATGGGCCAAGATATGCCAGCAAGCTGGATCCACTAAACTCACTACACTTTTATTCCATCCCTGTAGCTTGGCAAACCCCCATGATGCCCGGTCCCATGAGATCCTCCAGCCTTGACTGACAGTCCTTACTAGGTTGTCTTTTCCTGAGCAGTTCTTAAGTCCCAGCAAAAAACACAAACTTGCCTGTCTGAAGGCAAATGGAAACCTCTCTCTGTCGATCGACAGTGCAACATCAATTCCCTTCAGTGACTGTTACCTCTTCAGAGAATTTTGGTCAACTTTGTTCTGGAAAAAGTTACTTTATACAGTTCACTTCCTTGTATTTTATGAGTATGGCACTTTTAATTTTGTAGTAAATGGCCTGAAACTGAACTGCCAATACAAAGATTAATATTTTACTGCTGAGCAGTATGGCTGCAAGTGATCAAGTTAAATTAAAACTTACTCTGTTGCTGTTAGTCTCTGCTGTTTGACCCTTCTGTTGTTCAAGTGTCTCTGTTCATGCTTGCCTTCTCCTGTCTTTTTGTTGCTTTATGTTCTTCCCAAAATGCATTTTAAAAGCTCTTCCATTCACCAAGTTTCTTAGAGTCCATAAGTATAACAACATGTATTAAGCTGTAGGACTGTGTGACTGACTACGTCTTTTAAAGGTAATTAAAAAAAAAAAGACAGAAATTTCAAACACCAGAATAATAGAAATTGTAATTGAATGAGCATCTTTACAGCTATGCATTTTGCTTCATACACTGGAAAAAAGTGCAGGCTAACTAACAGACACTTGTTAAGACTACAACAAGTTTGGTCTTGAACTTTTTGAAGTTAATGATTTCCCGGTATTTGGGCTGTTACATACATTTTCCTGTTAAAATATAGTGACAATTTATTTTAGTCGTTCCATCCCTGTTCCTCATGCTCCAGTAAGGAACAATTGGTTTATTTTTATGGATACATTTTTACAGATACATTTTTACAGTTATTTAGTCCATAATACAGACTATTCCTCTTTTTAGGCATTACTAAAACCAAAACTAAACAACCCAGTCAAAATGATCAGGTAACAAACGGTTACAGGGTATAGACAAGCTGCTACATGCAGGAAGAGCAATTGTTCATACAGGCTTTAACTACACTTGTGGTATGATGACTTGTAGCAGTAAGCTAATAGTTCTTATAGTTGTTTATTAAAGTGACTACATTGCAGTGACTACTGGGAAAACAAAAATAAATAACAGTAAAAAAAATATGCATAGCTTCAGCAGAGAACCATAGGCAGGTTTTTGATGGCGTTAGCTAGTTACCTGCTTTCAAAGTTAATAAAATCTCTCTTCTCAGGGGGATGGAAAGTTTGCAATAGCTTCCTCAATGCCAGCTTCTCCCTGTTATTGAATTCAGAGGGAAGGCTATTGGATTAACTAGTGGCAGGAGGAACTTCAGGAAAAGGTCCTGCCTTGGAAAAAGATGTGGAAACGTGGCACTAGGACTGTCATGTGGGTTAAGCAAAAATTAAAAAAAAAAAAGAAAACAAAACACCAGCAAAATACAGGCATATTACAGAACCACTGATATATAGGTCTAAAAAAGACCTTCTCACAGTCCAGCAGTTTTTAATCTGTAGTCAGACATGAAGGTCTGCTGTTTTGAAGGGGTTTGTGAGGGGTAACTAAGATCAAGCTCCTGTATACTACACATCAACTTAAGCATGTGAAATTTATGCATCTCCAATTGAATGTTTTAGGAGTCCACAAATCAAAAATAATTGAAAATTTCCAGTTTCAGTCCAATATTCTGAATTGCAGCAGGGTCCAATATCTGGCCCATCATTAACAGATTTTTGCCTAACCTGTTCTCACAAAACCTTCACAGAAGAGGATTCTGCAACAAGTTTTGAAAAATGTTTTAGACAAACATATGTTATTCATGATATCTACCTGTTTATGACATTTATATAAAACATGCTTTTATAAAATATCCCATTCAAAGCTATTAATTCCCTCCAAATCTACAATAATGCAAAGGAAACTGAAGCATTATCTGACCTGGAAGGCCAGAAAGTGAACATGTAGAAGTCCATGTGCCTGCAATGTTCTCAAGCATATAGAAAAATGTTAATTATAATGAACATTTCATAGGGAAGTCTTCCACTGGCCTTGGGAGAAATTCTGGTGCAAAGCAGATGTTGAGGCATGTCTACATACAAAGTGAGGGCTGCAGCTAGTTCCATAATTATAGCAGCATGAAAATGACACCCATGTATTTACCCCGGATCCTGAGCTTATTTTCCTGGGGTGACATAACTGTTGGTACTCAAGCTAGCTTGTTTAAAGAGAATATGGTGTCTAATCAGCAACAACTTTTCATTGCATTGCCGTGATGCTGTAATTTGGTGGTCAGGTCAATTAATCTAGAATGTAGAGGTTTCAAGATTTTGTTGCAGATTAGTTTGGACAGAAAGTAGAACTATATCTCCACCTTCTCCTACCCCAAGGCAAGTTGCTCAATTGTTGAATTCTCTTGGATAATCTCTTCTTGTTTTCTATACCGGGATAGAAATAAATACCAGACATTTTTCAGAAGCATCATTTTTATTTTCCAGCCAGCTCTACTAAAATGTGATAACTCCTGTCTTCCTTTGGTCTGAAATCTTATATCTTCTTTCAGAATTCTGCAGCCACAATTCACTGACCTAGGTGTATATTAAGTTAGTATATACACTCGCAATACTGTAATTTTGCTATGTATAACACTAAAACGCCCCTGCATCATACTTCCTGAGGAAAACAGGGACTAAGTCTGATCTTAACAAGCTTGAATTCCACTGAAAATAAGGTAATGGTTTATGGATTTGTACAACTTCATGGATCATTCAGATCCTAGATTCACAGGCATAATACCTAGAAATTTATCCAATTCTCAAAGCTAGTAATTTCAGTACATTTTTTATGTTTTCTACTTGTTCTCTTTACTTTGCCATGACCTAACTACTGGTCCAAAACACTCTTTGTCAAAGAAAGAAAAATATCCAGTGAGCAGGTGATGTAAATATATCTACCTATTGTACAATAAAGCAGAAGTCCATAAACCAATTAGTTAATCTATATGTAGTTCTTTGAAGATTTAACATTGAAGCGTTATTTAAGTCTTTTTGGCAAATTACCATAAAATGTTGCTGTTATTTTTGCACTTACTAAAGAATTTGTCTGTGTTGTAGACCTTCTTCCCACAATTGATTTGCTTTAATAGCTGAATCTCCAGAGAGGAGACTTAAGTTGTTTACATGTGAACATCCATATATAGATAGCGGTGGACCCCTAAAAATGTTCAAAACACTGAACGGATAGATAACGTTTTCCATGAGAGTAAGAATCCTGCAGCTGTTATGACACAAACTTCATCTTGAATGATTAACTCTGCTATCTACAATGTACTTTCTACTTTTTATTTTTACTACTCATCTTAAACTTTTCTGTATGCCTTGCATTTTCATGATGGCTGAAATGGTCAACATAGATCACAGATTAAATCAAATCTGTCAAGCATATTTCAATCGTGTACCATGAAAGGCCTATAAAATACTTAGCATGAATTGGGAAGAGCGGAGAGGATTGTACAAACTGATTTCATATGAAGTGGACTGGACTACTTTCCATAACTAGAAAGGGCATAAACAGATCATGCGTAAACAAATAGTTTTGTAAAGTATGATATAAACACCTTCTTTTCAAATCAATGGAGTTTATTCAATGAAGTTTATTCCATTAGTAGTTTTGAACAAGTTCTGTTTTGTACAAGTTTCATGTGACAAATGTCACATACAGCGCATTTCTGCTGAAGTATTTTACTCCGACAGCCTAGGCCTTTCTGACTTTTACAAAACCAGGTCTATCTCTTTGTAAGAACATTTTTCCAGTATGCTTTCTGTAACCCAGCCCTTCAAATTTGGTGGATGAAAATTGCTGTTTCTTTGAAGTGGATGTTTAAAAAGAGTCTGTTGCTTTTGGCAGGCACTTTTATTTTTTTCTTTAATAATTCTCATTTTATCTCATATTCTCCTTATTCCTAAGACAACAGCAGCTTGTCATTGTATTTGTGTTGGTTAAGTAAAGTAGCTAGGACTTCAATTAATAAACAAAGCCATTTTTTAGCATATGAAAGTCACAATAACCTGGAAGCATCCATCTAAGTATGTATAATATATATAACATATAGATAGATATATGTTTGTGTGTGTGTGAAACAAGCATCACTGTGAGTTTATGATGATGTATTTGTTAGGTAATATTTCAGAAGGTTTTTCTTTTACCTAAGGGATTAGCAAGCCATGCTACTTTGTTACATTCACAATTTGCTTAAGTAACACAAAACTTTTGCACCTTTTTCTCTTCACCCTATATGCAGTACCAGCTAGGTAAATTCAGGTGACCTCCAGCTTGCATTCTGGATGAGTACAAAAATCACTTGTTTAGCCTCTTCTCATTGTGCTGTAATGCATTCATTTATTCTAGAGCTCATTTATTCTAGAACAAACTTCGTTTAGATTGTTCTGAATTTGTGGCAAGTCTTACCTATGTGGAAGAAACTAATTGGTATTGTGTTTTGGTAAATGTTTTCAGTCCGTTAGATGTACAGGCAATGTGAGTATGGTTTGATTCTTTTCCTCTTGCCCTGCAAATGCTTGCTATTTCCTCTTTGAATTACAAGTGATCTCTTTTCCAGAGAAGGGCCTCAAATGCATATAAATTATGGTGGCAGTTGTTTGCTGCTTACTAAAATTATTGGGTGGCACACTCTGCATGTAAACATGCCAGTCTTCACTAAAGACAGGTTGTTCCAATAATCCTGAGTTGTTTATTTCACCTCCCAACCTTTGAATTCCACCTGCAATTATAATTCAGAGTTCATCTTACTATACTCGATTAAGCATGTATTTTATTCTGGGCTTCTCAGCTGCAGGCTTTATTTTCACTTTGGTTTTAGACCTCTTTTTAATAAATACTTGTAAATCTGGTAACAGTCTCTTTATTCCTAAGAAGAAATCTTACTACAGTTCCAAATGACACAATTGAGACAGTCCTGCTACCTTGTGCCACCCAAGAGCATTTCAGTAACAGAACATCTCTCTCTCTCTCATCAGAACAACTGTGTTGCTTTATGCTGATTGTTAGAAATGATTTAGAGAGGAAATGAGAAGCTTGTGGCTTAGTCGCTATATTCAGCTCCCGAGCTGGGCCACAAGCTTCCTGTGCAACTCTGAGAAAGTAACTCCATCTTTGTCCTTAGGTCACTACCCAGGAAAGAGAGGCAATACAGACATCCCATACAGGGCTCATGAGAATAACTTCATTGATGTTTGAGGTACCGATGCACTTATTTTAAGTACTTATTTCAGATATTCTTAACCTCATAGTATTTTGCATGCTTTACAAGGACATATTAGGAGGTTGTGATTGAAACAACCCATCTTGGTCTTATGCTGAGGGATCCCAAAGCCGATGCACCAGACATTTAGCGTTGTGCATAGTCTTTAGCATATTTTCCCTTCATCATCTGGTTACAGGTGGGAAGTCAGAGAAGAACTGATCTGCAAAAAGAACTTCAGAGTCACAGCATTCATTGAAGCCTACATTCAGACTAACTCATAGCCCAAGGATTCCACAGACCACAGACAGATGGGGTTGGAGGGTCATTTGGAGATCATATAATATGCATAGTATGATAAAACTACTGTCCTAATGCAGCAACAGCTAAGACTATTCCCAACAGATATTTGTCTAACTAGTTCTTTAAAGCTACCGCAGCTTCTGACAAATTCTGTTTCAGTGCTTAAAAATCCTTCCCTAAAGAAAACTCTTCCCAAGCTAAATTTTCCTTGCTGCCTTTTTATCCTGTTTACAACAGATGTAGCGAACAAGATACAACCTTTTTGCTACTGGCTACCTTTAACATATACAAACCTTTCAGTCTTCATTCCTTTATATTAAATAATCCCATTCTTTTCAGACTTTTCTCATAGGTAATGTTTTTGCCAACTTCACTGCTCTCCTCTGGACTCTTCAGTTTGTCCACATCTCTCTTGAAAAGCACATACCATGTCTCACGTCTAATACACTTATACTCTAGCTGTGTAAAAAGTGCTTTGTGGATGGGGAAGCTCTGCAGCAAAGCACGGCAGTTTGAATACTAAGCTAATACTGTTGTGATGCCCCATTGCATTTCCAAAATGTGTCCAGCATCACCCCACTGAGTATCCTGCAGCCTGGGGTTGACAGCCCTCTCTTAAGAGGCCGTAACAAAGAAGTTAATCTCATTCGTGTGGAGAAAGGAACAGAACACAAATCTCCCACATCCAGTGTTAATGCCCTGACCATCGGGTATGGACTAAAGGTAGGGCTTCTCCTGTTTTGTGCAGTATGGTTCAGTCTACAAGGTCTCAGAGCAACCTCAGCATCCTAAACATCCTCAGGGTGCTCACCATAGCAGGACTGGTAAGGCATATAGAGGAACAACTCACCCATGAGACAGGTAAAGGATTAACTTCTCTGTGAATTCTGACAAGCTTTAAGTTAAAAAAGACACAAAACTGCTAAAAAATCTTTCAGACATAGATAGAAATAAAGTGGTAGGTGTGTAGGGACTGCCAATGTCTGAAATTTAGACTGTGTCTAGGTTATGTAGCACAATGCCATATCAATATACCCATATTTACCTTTGTATAAGCTGGTATATCTCTAGGCATTAAAATAATGGGAAATTCATTTACTTAACTCTGAGAATCAGACCATTCATCCCCAAATCTGTTTTCCTTAAAGAAAAAAAGTCTGCAGAAGATGGAGACTTGGAAGCTCATGGCTTAAATTTGTATCGGTAAAGCATTTCACCAGACAATCTACAAATGCAGTTCCTTTCTATGAATGTTGATGGTTAATATAAAATCATTTTCATGATAGAACTGCAGGATAACTTTACTGTAAATTTATAATTTATGTTCATATTACAAATTCATGTCAAGTTATAGATGCTGTTAAAATCAAAGAGCAGATCAGCGGACGTTAAATTATGCTAGTTCCAGGCCATGGCTTTTCAATAATGTTGACCTAACCTGAATGAGGTGAACAGGTAGCTCTGTCAGCTCCTGTAAGTTTTTTATTATGTTACAGGCTTGTATAAAAATTACCCATGAGGAAATTAGTTCTGCATTTGACACAAAAGCTCAAATTCTAGGCTATGGAGCATTACAAAAGTTACAGGCTACTGCAGAGGCAATTTTACTCAGAGACAGATTTTTCCACTCCTCCTGGTTTATTTAGGAACATATTGTGGGATTCATTCACCTGACAAGGGACAGCAGAAGCCCAGCAGGGAACAAACTAATTCTTCATGTAAATCTAATTTTGTTGACATCTGAGATAAATTTGGATCAAGTATTTGAAGATGTTGATCACACTCCCATCGTGCTTTGTTACTGGGCAACACCAGAAGTCCATTTCAGGCTGTGCATGGGGCAAAGACAATGTCTACAGGAGTTCTGTTTATCATCGGATCTACCCAAAATGTGCTACTTTTTGATATGTTATCTAGATGGGTGTTGTTGCATCAAACCACTTTGCATCTTACTCATATCCCTCGGTCTGGTATTTCACCACTCACAGTGTTCAGCAGTGCGGTACTGAGGCTGCCAGATTATCAAGGAGGTCCCTTGTCATTAGCTGCAGAGGTTGCTCTTGACTGACTCCCTTCACACCCCACTCCCCCTGCCAGCTGAAAGAAATGCTCTGATAGGAATAATTTAGTCAAAGGGTGGGTTGTAAAAGGTCACTAATGGGAAAGAGTGTTTTTCAACTTAATGTCCTTAAGAGATCATAGATTATTAATTATCATAAAATCATGAGCTTTACTCAAAAGAGACTTGATTGGTTCAAAACAAGAAGTCACTGCAAGATTACCGAGGAATATATAATGCTAGAATGTTATCTGGTATTACAAAAGGGACCACAGACATCAGTACCAAGGCCTTTGGGAGGTTTCATTTTCAGTCTGCTCATGCTCAAAATAGAATCACTCTGCTAATATTGCTGAGCTCCTCTGGCAAATGTATTCATCAAATAAATAATTTACATTATAAAGGTGTAGGACAATAGACGCACAAAAGCCATCAAAGGCAATGTTTTAATACAGTCTTTCCATTTAGAAAATGGAGACACTAAGAATGGCATTTTTCTCTCTCTCAAAGCCTGTGTTAATTCCTATGCAAACATTCAAAACTACCTGTGACAGCAGAAGTGTTCTGGAACAGAATGCCCTCGTGACCTGCGCATTAGGAAAAAATGTATTTGTAATAAAGTTATAATCAGTTCACAGGGACATTGCTGTTAGCTGCCAACCAAGATAGCATTCACCCTGGCAGTCCTGGTCGTGTCATCTACCAGCCAATATGAAACCAATTGCTCAGTAAGCTGAATGCTTTATACATTACAAAACTGATTAGTTTGTGCTGTAATTCACAGGCACTGCATGATACTATTTTGTATATATTATTTCAGAGAAGGAAGGAGAGGTATCATTGATGTTATGAACGTTCTTAACGGCATCATTTGCACTACATGTAGCTTTGTTGCAAGACATATACTGAACAAATGACTAGACCCAGATGGATCTATGCAAAAGAGTACCCTAGCCTTTCTTCTGAACCTGGAAGAACAGTGTCTTGCTGAAGCATGTTTAGGACCAGATTTTGTAATGTTTTATTCTCTCTAGCAATTACAAGCATTACTATGTGCCCACATCGCAATACCAGTACTGAGTGAGTTATTCTGCTACTTCCAAACCAGGACTAGGCACATTTCAAATCCCCTTGTCTTACACATCCTGTTTTTCAGCGTACCAGATTACCACTTTCAAAGCCTTTCAAAACTCTTAGCCAGCACGTTCACTGCTTTTATCTCTATCAGATCGCACATCATCCACTTCTTCCTCTTTTCTCCTGTGGATGTCAGCCAGAATTGCCTGTTGGTTATATTCTCCAATAAGCCTCACATTTATGTATCTGTCTGTTCATGGAATAGCTCACTTAAAGAAAATAATAGTCATCTTTTTATAGCATCTTTTTATAACATCCCGTTTCTTTAACAGTGTAGTAGCTAGAGTTCTTGCACAGGATAGGGAAATACGCCTTTTTGAGGTTTTTGTGTTGGAAAAATACATTTCACATTTCAAGAGACAACTCTAAATGATAAACTAGAACCAGATTCCCTTTTTGTTGTCCTTTTAGTTCATGACTTTTCAAATACTAGCTGCTTGATTGCCCAGCTCCAAGAGGAAAGATGGAATGGAGCAGGAGTACGTCCTTGTTCAGGATGCTTAGAACAATACTCGTAAGGACAGTCTCTTGAATTATGAGCTCAAAACTCCCAAAACTGAGGACAACCGAGATCCTAACAATAACATTTTCTAGGAATATGTTGTAACCAGCAGGCTATTACAAAATATAGATAGTGGCATGACCTTTCTATAACTTACTGGGTAGATAAAACAGTGGATTCCCTCTGTTAAAACCTGGGATTGGCAAATGTTGGGAGGAGAGAGGCTTATTTCCAAGAACAGGTTGACTCAGTAGGAGTTATTCTGTGAGTGTATACCTTCAATTAGCTGCTCTGGGAATGCTAAGGCCAAGAGAAATAAATGCTAGTGATTTTAAAGAGCCAGGGTAAGCTACTGAACAACCTACTGGGGGAAACCTTCAGTTTGTTGAATGTTTACAGGTCTGTACCTGTGCTAGTCTCCAGGTCCATTTTTAAGAAAAGATTGATCTAACCTAGTTTAGACATCTATTTCAGGTAATGGATTGCAACTCAGAAGTGTCTATTTCTCTCAGTTTATAAAAAAAGAGTAGAAAATTAGCTGAGATGTAAATATCTACCTGAAGTCAAATAAATAAATACTTTCAGAATAACAGAAAGTACACTGTATCACTGTCTAAAACTTTCTAGGAATTTTAATTGTGTGAGCAATTTTCTAAAAGATCAGCTTCAACCAGGAGTTGTCACCTTCATACAGAAATTGCCAAAGTACTGTGTTATGCAGATGATGCTTGATGGCCTATTCTGACCTCACCATTTATGATCTTACGACTCAATAAGTTAAAAAAAATGAATTCAGACAATTGGAATAACAGCACAAATGCCAAGCATTAAACAGGCAAAGATTAGAAGAAGTTGATGCCAGACTGATAGCTGCTGGTTGCGGACTGTGGTAATCAATACGATTTTATTATGTACTACATCTTTCATACAGTTAGGCAGATGACTTGTTTTTCCAGTGCCTTAATTTTGGCACACTTCTCCAGGTTAACGTTTTAAAAACAGTAACAATAGCAATAATAGTAGTAATAACAATAACAACAACAATAATAATAACCCCAATTCTCTTTCCCCACGTGTTGGTGCCATGGACCTACAAAACTTTTATCATCATTGTTATTGTTAGTAATAGCAATACAATTCTGTAGTAATTCTTAGATTGAAATGGGGGTGTGTGTTTGTTTGCTTTTTATCATTACAGAAATGGGAGCTAAAAAATTAGGATTCCCTTTCTGATATGAAAATTGTGTAACACTGACAAGTCATTTAGCACTTAACATTACAGTATTTTTGTGCTCCTGCAAGACAGCTGTAAGAGTTCCATTTATCATTGTATGGAAACCGCTGTAAGTTCCACATGAGAGCTGCTGTAAAACACCTGGTCTGCTTCAGAAAATGTCTGCTAAAATTTTGCAGGAGTGACATCGATTTTAGAACTAAGTAACTGAATGTTGATCATTGCTTATTTATCATCCTTATATATAATTAGGAGATGGTTGTTTTGCCTTCTTTGCAAGCTTTTTAACAACACTGCAGCATGGTAGAAGCATATGAACAGTTTAAAACATATTCATGGAAACACCCACATCATAAGAAATAAGATAATTCAGGTTGGAAGGGACCTCTGGAGGTCTTTAGTCCAACCTCCTGCTCAAAGAAGGGTCAGCTGTAAGGTCAGACCAGGTTGCTCAGGCTTTAATTTATTTATTAGGTTATTTATCACATTTTCTGGCTTGAGGAAGAAGGGGTGGTTTGCAAATGCTTGAGAAATATGGGCTTCATTCACATCTCTCTTTGAACTTTTTCCACAGTTTGTCTGTCAGCTGCTGAGGAGTATTGAAATTCCTCCTTTGCCTGTAGGCGTAGTAATAACTTGAGCAGTGAATTATTGAAAATATTTTCTGTTTCTATTATATTCACTATTTATTATATCAGATTTATTGTTAGTATTAATAACAAGTAATAAATAATGTTGGGAAAACAGGTGGGTGTATTTATTTATTGTGAAATTTTTAGAAGACCCTCGAGGCAGCCCAGAAACCTAGGTTGGTAATTTTTTGTTCCAGTTTGCAAATATCCAGTTGAAATTAAAAAAAAGTGGAATCCACTAACAAGCATCTTATGTTGTATTCTTTCCTTATGTGAGCTTATAAGTCAGAAGAGTGAAAAAGAGATAATTTACTTCCACATTTTGGTTGTATTTATGAAGTACAAATACTTGAGGACAAACTAGAAATTAAAACTAACTAGATCTGAACATAAAGTCTTCTGCTTTCACTAACGTATTGCTGGATTTGAGTGGAAAACATTGTTTAGGACATACAGGGCAAAGGATGTCATACACGTAATGTTATAAAGTGTTATTTGTAATCCTTATTGTTAAAATGGTTCTTACACACCATATGGTTATCATGAGAGAAAGGGATCATATTAAGCTCATCATGTCTTCATATTAGTAGAAACAGATTTTCAAAACTGCACAAAGAAACTAGCATTAGTTAGTATTTTTTAATAGTTATAATTGTTTCATTTAAAAGTACCTTATTTCATCTAAAACCTCTCCTGTTCTTGTTAATTAAACATAAAGCTATATGCATCCATTAGGAGTGCTGCATATAGCTGAAGTGTATTTATGGCATCTAATATAGAAAGAGCCTACCATTTGCATATTTATTTATTTCATGAATTAATCGTTGTGCAATACAAACTTCCCCATTTTACTGTATTCTTACAGTTCATCACAAAGAAGATAAGTCTTACAGTGTACTGTGTATCATTAGGCTGATCTTGGGAGGGGAGGGGGAAGTTTAATCTTGACCTTTTCATATTCCTTCAAACCATGGGTAAATCAAACTCTTTGTTCTTAATAGCTGTCAAACCAGTATTTTCATTTCTACTAAATTTACATTAAAAGTGTAAGTCTGTTTTATATCATTTGTTATGTTAAAACCCACCAGAAAAACAATGTTCTGATTTAGCTACATGTAAATGCTGATTTTATTCATCACAGAGTATTGAAATTGGGATTGCCTGGTGTAACTTTATAGAATGTAACAGAGACTTTTAACAAAACGTTTTGCATATTCTGTATCAAGGATGATTTGTGGTTAAGAAAGGTAAAGGCTTGGCAGATATTTCTTCTCAAATTCCTATAAATAACATGAGGAGGCTCTTGTGCAGAAAACTTGTGGGATGGTGCAGTGTAGATGCTATCAGGACAGCACTACTGAGCTTACTCCTCTTTCAGTCTCTAATTTTCTTTTTAAAAGGTGATTCCTGTGAACATACCCCAGTGTAGGTCAAATATCAAATAGCGAATATAATGAATAAACTTGGTTTGATGAATGAATGCAGACAACTTTATAAAGGTTAGCATTATTCAGCATATGTTATTATTTGGTGTTATTGTTATATTCAAGCAAAAAAAGAGCTTCAAATGTATGGCACTGGTTTAGTATTCATTGCACAAGACTAATAATTCCTTTGGGTTTAGGTAACTAAGAGTAAAGTGGGAGACAACAAAGTGTCACTTTGTGCAAGATGAAGAGGATGTTAAGTGCAGATAAAGAAAAGTAGCAGACAATGGAAAGAAAAAGATGGCATAAATTAAAATGAGCAAATTTAAAAATATGTATCTGGATTTTGCAAGGGCCAAATCTTTGCCTTTGTTACAGAGAGTATTAAAGATTTAATTTTGACTAAAGATTAAATTTTTTATAAAGGACAGTTGCTACCACTTCTTGAGGACTGAGGCTACAGTAATAAATATCCATCCTCCATGCAAAAGATAGAGTAGAACTATTGTTTTGACCTCCTTCAGTTTTTTCCTATTTCAAGATTTGTCAGTAACAATTGCTTTTAGTAGTATAAATTAACTGTATTTCTTTAGTTCTGTAGCTCAACAGATGAAGTAGCTCACTTAACCCTACACTTACAGGTAAGATGTGTCCCATAGATGCCACTTTTTTGAAGAGCCACTCACATATGAAAGATATTTTCTGACAGTTTCTAAAGAGTACATTTATGGCAAAATCAGAGAAAGAGCAGGAACAAAAAAGTACACAGAGAAGAGAGGAGAAAGTCAAAGTGAAAGCATAAAGATCAAAGAAATGTAGAATGTTTTACAAGGAAAGACCATTTTGAGGCAGTTGCCAAGAGTTGGAGTGAAATATAGGTAAACAGCAACAAAAATAACAAACAAACAAAAGAAGATTCAAATTACTATCTACTCCAGCTGTTTAGGTTTCACTCTCATTCTCCATTTTGAATTAAGAACAGCAGGCTGTTTTGCCAAAGTGTTACATCAATTTAAAACAGCTGAATGTTCAGACCTACAAGTCTACTGGGGAGTTAAAAAAAAAGAAGTGAGGGAGCAACTCGCTAATAGTTCTTATATTGTTGACTTTTCTGTATAAGTTGTAAAAAAAGGACAAAATATAATTTTTATGTGTTTACTTGAAGGCATTGCCAAGAGGACTGGGTTATTTTCTGCACCAATATCAAAGAACATTGTTCCACCCTGGTATATTCACCAGTTTTGTATTAATCACTGAGGAACCACCACTAGCAGTTTCTGTGTTTGCAGGTGTCCAAGTGTGAGATCTTGGTCCCTTCCATCACCAGTGGAAAATTTCCTCCTAATTTAAGTAAGGCTCATTTTGTACTCGTCGCTATTTTTTTAAAAAAGCAAAACATATTTTAGTCCTGAAGAGTTAAAAAAAATCGTAGTATCAGAAATGTCCAGAAGATAAAACTTTGCAATATGACAATTGGTTTTAAGAGCTATCCACATACACAGTCCTTCTGGTACAGTAAAAATAGCATTTCCTAATTTGTATTTGCATGGGAAATTGCAACACAAGTGGGAAGAAGAACAATTACAGATCCTTGATAATTAAAGTTCTAAAAATGAGTTATGCAAATAAACCTCAAAAGGCTTTTTAAGCTCTTTCCAAGATTTCTTTACAGTTTTTAATGAACATGTTTGAATTACTGTCTTTGCATTAAAGGCAGAACTTTACAATAATTCAGCATATGTATTGTCATACTAACAAGATAATAACTCATTTTGCTCCAGCATAGAAAAATAAAATATTTTCTTGAAATACTAACTCAAGATATTCTTCATTATATTTCTTATACTCTTCACAGTAGGCAAAGACCGACAGATAGAATAAATAAATAAAATCAAACTCAGGAGGTTTCATGGTCAGCTACGAAATGTCGGCAACAGAGATCAGAAGCATGACAGTTTTAACCAAACTATTCTAAAAACACAGGTAATGAAACAAAACCTTTCATGTAATCTTGTCAATCTCAGCAAATATGTTCAATCAAAAAGCAAATTATATGGAATAAAAATATGTTCATGTATAGATCTAAGTGTTCTTTCTCTGTATGTTCAGAATGTAACGCTTTCCCTTTTTGTTTGATGTAATTGACATAATTTATTTTGGTTGAATGTAAAAAGTCAAGAAAACTCAAAACCAAAGCAGAAGTTGTGCTATGTGGTCCCAAACATTACAGTTCATTACTTCAGTTCTCAAAAATTTCTGAAAATAAATAATTCTATCCCAACATATTTTAATTTGTTTTTTCTATGCAATTGCCAAGGAACTCAAAACATATTTGCAGCTTTATATTAATATTGCTTCTGTACACAGGCGTAGCAAGTCAAGGCTTGACCTAATAATTTTGTCAGATTAATCTGAGACATTTAAAATTAGTATAGACATTTCTACAGAATGTGCAGTATCAGAAATTCTGCTGCATTACCCATAGGAACATATTACGTGGAGGGATAAATTCAGTAATTTAAGCATAGGTGCTAGTGCCGTTTGAGGTATCGAGCCTCACCTACTGCTATTGCTCCAGAAGGGTGCAGTTGTCCAGCAAGTATCATGTCATATGTGCCAGTTATGTCCAAACATCTCAGGTATCCAAGAGTTTCTCAAATGGCATTAGGCATCCTATTTGTGAGCTTTCCATGCCCCTCTTAACGCTAGATAATATTCTTCTTTAAACAGCAGTTCTGCTGTAAAGCAGATCTAGAACATAACTTCTCTGATGTAAATTTTCCAGTTAACATGTATTTCTCTGCAACTCCCCACACTACTCTTGTGCCAAGACTGGCCTTTTTCTTAAGACATACTTTCTTCCTTTAGCCCCATAATGTGTTGTAAAGAATAATCCTTCATCTTTATAGCTGAGTTCTTTTAGTCTGTTTTCGTACTACCAGCTCACCACCCATAAGACTGTCTTGTCTTTTATTTCAGTCTCCCTTTTTATGTTCTACACACCATCCATCTCCTAGAAATACAACTCTTCAACACCCAGTCTTGATTCATCATCCCAATCTGCTATCTCTGCAGCACTTGTCTATGACTGAATGTGTCAGAGGTTCAACAGGGTATATAGCACTGTGATGGTTTAATAATTTCCTACATAAAGTTATTTACCTAAGATAACTGAATTAAAGCTTACCAGTAGCTTTAACTAATTAAGTAGCTCTAACAACCTATAGATATGATGGGCAAGGTGCATCAGGTTGCTCAGTGTTCCTATGATAATATGTAAAGAAAACTAACATTGGAATTGGGAGATATGATGTAATACAACATCTTCAATGAGACCTGGTATTAGCAAAGACTCAGCATGATGATCTCCAGGGCAGCCTGTACAAGGCTGCACAGGAGCTTGGATCTTAGCTAGCTGACTAGCAGGAAGTCCAGAGAGAAAGCAGTACATTTAGAGAAGAGTAAGATTTGAGTTTAAAAAGGCTGGAAACTGTTATTTATTGTGCATCTATATGTACTCGTACACTTGTGAGAAGATACTATATGTGTGTCTTTACATTTCAGTTCTCTGAAACTGTGTAAGATAACTAGACTAAGGAAAAGGGCAATATTTTCACTGAAATGACTCACAGTGAATAATTATGCATCTTGATGGATTGCAATTAATTTCTTTTATTTTATTTATGCCTTGGTCATTGATAACATGTAGCAAAAGTGTTTATCCACACTGTAGTTAAGCTATGGCATGTGTCCTCAGCACTGCTGACTACCAGCACTGGGGCCAGGACTGTCTGCAAGTGAAGGATGTGAGCTTGGGGCTGATTTGAAAACCATTCTCCCCAGAATCCAAATGACATTGAAGATTAAAGAATGAATGGAAGGAATATCTATTTCTTCCTTTGCAGGTTTTACTGTTAGCAGGCATAATTTCGACCATTTAATGCTATCAGCAATGGCTACATCCAGGTCAAGGTCTTGAGCTAGGACTTCCTCTGACTCACTGAGCTGTGTTAGAACCATGGTTTCACCTCTCTGCTGCAAACCAGGCCAGTAAACTGGGAATAAGAATATTACAAGAAATAATTTCCTGCAGTTACTAATTCTTGCAAGGCACTTTGAATATGTGAAATGCTCCCCATATACCAGCCAGTATAATACTGTAGTAGCTGTGTTGTTATAGTCATCATGAATCAAGGATAAAGGAATAGAGTGCCTTGTCCATTTTTTCTGAACTACATCAACAGGTTTAATAAGAAGTCATATATCCCTACAAAACTTGCTTTTCAAATTATACCTTACTATTGTAGATCTACATCGCTAAACACTGTAGAGTGGCTTGTTGGAAAAATGAACATTTAAAGATCAAAACCTTCCTAAGGAAAAGACTTGAAAGGGAGGGGCCATCCCTGCAGCAGATATATTCGGAGTAGGTTGTACTTGTATTGAGATGACAGCAACAGCCACCCCAGTGCCGTGGAAGCAGCCTGAAGCCTTCTGTCTCTCCCTACAGCAGATGACAGCAAAGAAGGCTTTTCTTGCCTGTGAGGAGCAAACCCCAATCTAGAACCTCAGAAATTAAAGTGCCTGAAAAGCAATTAAACAAACAGACTTTTCCTTTGTGATAAGAAAGTATTGTATCATTTAAGGAACTAAACACATATGAACAGCCCTGAAATTTTGGAGGCCAGAAAGGCAGCACCATTTGAACCCTCAGCAATAACATTCTGGCTTACTAATAGAAACACGATTTCTTACTTTTGTTCTGTGTATGATGCTCATCATGTAAACAAGAACATGGGGATGAGTAAATAACTTGCCTCAAGTTTCTGTCATAAACCTTAAGTTATTGAGTTAAAGTATTCTTAATTCCTTCCTAAATAGTGCAGTCTCCTAGACAGGTATGATACATACATCAACATTTGTTTCCTGGTAAGTTTTTCAACATTATATTAAACAGGATAATGTGCCAACAGCATCTGTGCAACATGTAGTCTCAGTAATATCTGACATGAAACATTCCCAGTTTCAAGACAAAGCATATATTATCTACCTTGCCTTTATATTTTGGATGTAGCAGTCATACAGCACAGACATAAAATCACACAAAATGTTTATTGGTACTATTTTTTTTTAATATTTGGTGCAAATCCTAGTTCTGCCTGAAAAAGCTTCATCAGGAACCAAAAAGCAATCCAACAGCAACCACTATGAAGTGTGCTATCTATCTGTATATCTGTCTATCTCCTAGATTAAAAACCATTTTTCTTCTCATTGTACCACTTCCTTAAAGAATTGTCAGATTATTATTATTATTATTATTATTATTATTATTATTATTATTATTATTATTATTATTATTATTATTATTATTATTATTATTATTATTATTATTATTATTACCCTATGTATATAATTGTACTTTCAGGATAATCTTCCAACTAGAACATTGCCTTATTTCTAATAACAGAAAAAAAATAGTTATTAGAAGGAAGTAGATTAAGTATTCATGAACTAGCCTGTTCACAAATAAAATGCCAAAACCAAATATGAACAATCAGTTGGTGAGGCCATTGGCAGCACAAGTAAATAAAAATGACTACTTTTTAAATTAACTAACAATTTGTCCCATAGCAAAGACTACTACATCCCAAGAGGAAAAAAAACCCATAATTTGACAAGCTTTCTGCCTTCTTATCTGTGGTGTTTAAAGCACAAAATCACACCCACCCTTGGAGTGGTAAACCAGTAAGAATGGACTCCACAGAAATGTAATTGTTATTTTAATTCTACATTTACAAGATAATAAAATGCCACATCAGCAGTGGCCATTTCCTTTTTTGATCATTACCTGTCAGCTTTTTGTTGCTTTATCACATGGTCTCCAGTTTCATTAAAAACAAAACAAAAACAAAACAAAACAAAGAAAACCAACAACAAAAAGCCCAAAACAATACACACACAACAACAAGCCTACACATCAACAGCTAAAGGGAAGTCATTCATCCCATAATTGCCCTGGCCTCAAACAAGCCATGAAGTAGTGCACACAATAAAGGCAATCTGTCCTCTTTTAAAGGGAAGTTCAAACGGCTGCCTTGAGTTTTCTATTGCATATTCAAAGTGATAATGTATGAAATTATTAACTTCTGCACTGGGGTTTATGGCATTAAGAACCCCCCATCAAGCAAACAAACTAACGATGTGGCTGGTTTTAAGGATTGCTTTGTTAGAGACTTCTGGGTCAATTGGGCTTTCAAAAAGAGCCTGGATACTTGAAACATTTCGGAAGCTAACTTAATTGAAGACGGATGGTGTCTGACATCAGAAATGCCCATTTTCCTTTCTTTGCATGTCATTCCCCATGTTGATTTGTAAGGATACCTAAGGGTTATATGCCAAGCTACCCAGGGGAGACACTTTTTGGTTGTTTGACAGCTAGTGTAGCTCAGCTATAAACCAGTGAGCAGCACAATTCATCAGGAGTTTGATCCAAAACTTGTTAGAGTTAATGGGGGCATTTCCTTTGATTATATTACTTTGGATCAGAACCACTGCAAGTATCACTGCAACCATATCTTGAACCTGCCCAAAGGAGCATGTGCTAGACTTTCTAAGACTGCTAGCTTCTGTCTTATTTAATAAACCAGTTTCTGCAATTCTTTACTTTTAAAATAAATATCACTGTTTACTGTCTTTTTTGTGCTCCTCTTGCCCCATACAAATGTTATCTTATCGCTCAAAGGTGTTGACCTCTTCTTTGCTCCTCCACCACCCTCAAAGTTCTTCACCCAAAGGATGTGAAATCATTAAATGGAAAATAAAAGATTTTCCTCTCCCAAATCAAGGTTCACTGGATCCTTTGCTGTCATCCTTTTCTCCCTGTGTGACACAGAACAGAGCTTTGTACCGAGATTTCTGACTTCTCAGCATCTGTGCAAAGCTTCATGTAGAAAATGTGGTTTATTCCATTTTTAGTGAACAGAAAGTTTCCTTTATCATTGCCATTTTTCATCTTTGGAAAAACTTTATTTATGCAAAGGCACCAAGTTGATAAAATATCAGAAAGTTTATCAGCTGAGTTGCCCCAGTAATGACAACGTCATCCCAGGAACCCAAGTCTGAGTGAACAGCCCAGCTCCAGTCCTACAAAGGGCCATAAATGCCCGGCACAACTTATGAAATCAATGGTCCAGAATTAAGTGTGATTGTGGAGAAGCCTTAAATAACTTACAGGGAGACTGCAGCACCTCAGGCTAGGGTTCACCAAGAATCAAGCAGGGAGCTGCCTAAGCTAACCAATATGAAATCCTGAGGATAAAAGACATGTGCCATAAATCCCACTGCTTTGGAGGCACTCATGTGCCCCAAATTTCCACTTTTATTGTAATCTCACCTGTGTTTGAAAGTCTAATATGTTCTATTTTCCACCTTTGAGGCATTCTCTCTTCTAACTTTCAAATGGAATAATTTGAGACTTTCAATTCCACATAGTGACTGAAGCCCTACACTTTGCTGACCCATGAATGATATCCAATGGCAATTAAATTATTCTTGCCTATAGTCCTCTGAATACTTCAGAACACATGATTTTCCATTAGGTTAGGTTTCACTCACATAGCTGTAAAAAATTCTTAAGGTATTGCTTGAAGGAAAATAGTGCATCTACTTTATTCAAGTGTTATTATCAATGACGTTCTGAAAGAATACACAAATTATTTGCCACATTCAGGTAGCCTGTACATTTAAACAAACATACGCTAAGACTGTAGCCTCTGGGGCAGAATGTCTCCTTGACACTAATGCTGGCTCCTTCTAGCACAACAAGTGGACGAGTCTCAAGGCACTAGCCTAATAGAAGCATTACTTAAAGCATATTTGATAGAGAAATAACCCACTTAAATTGGTTAATAAAGATTTTATTAATGAATAAACTTTTACATTCTCCTTTGCTGGTCCTGACTTCTCTTCAGTGAACAGCTGAAAACAATGTTTTATTCTGGTTGAAATAACATACAGTGTGAAATCTGTTCCTGGGAGATTTAAATGATGGGAACTTAAAGGCAACTCAATAATTTTAAGGCGTATTGCTTCAAACAGTCACTTACACTTGCAGTGATATAATGCCTAATGTATGGAAGAAGCTACAGAAGCAGCAACACAGTCATATCTATACTATTGCAGCCTTGCTCCCGGGGTTGTACCACTTCAGCCTGGTAAGTGAAAACTCGCGCCGCTCCCGACATAGAGCCTGAGTGAGCACTACACACAGAATGAGCCTAATTGTCTGTGTGAAACAGGCAGGGACATTTGCAGATGTAAACTGAATCATGCCGAAGGTAGTAGTAGAGTTGTAACGTTCTATAAATTACTTTCACTGGCCTGGCTCACCACCCCTCACAGAGCTTTCAGCTTGATTCAACAGGGCTCTAAGCAACCAGGGAAGAAAATTTCTTTTAAAGAAATTTAATGCAGCAGAACTGATTAACTGGGGAACAGCCTACAAACAGGCAGCTGAGAGAATGTTCTCGGCAAGCCAAACAGCCCTGTTATGTTGGTTTTATTAATTAACATCTGGCTTCCTGCCTCTAAATTGGGTCCCCTTCTTTACTGCTTTAATGCCATGTTTTCACCACTTTTACTCTGAAATGTACCCCGAGAATGTGAGATTAAATCCCTTGGCTGTTCAGCTTCTGAAACACAAGTCAATCCACTCTAAATAGCGTACAGCAACACAGCTCTAGTAGTCTCAGCAAACCTCATTTTCTTGCAGGGACTTGGTGAAGAATGGCAAAAGGGAAGAGACGAAGTCCTGCACCAAAGAGAAAAATAATTAGTGGAGTATGCAGGGTGTATAGGAGACAGCTTTTAACTGAAGAAACATTCTCCATCGTTAGGGGAGCTCGGGTAGGCATACCAGGGCAGCATTATCTCTGTGGGTTGGGCTGGTCCTAAGCTGGAAAAATAGCATACGTTTTATGGCTGTGGTTTTGAAAAAAAGACTTTACAAAAGTTACAGAGTAATGCTGGCCACTGCAAGCTGCTCCATCAACCCCTGAATGTTATAGTTCAGCCTGCAAAAGTACAGGCTTTGGTCTACTCAAAATAAAGCGTATGTCTTAAAAGTGATAGACTACGTAATACAGACCCTTTTTAGCTGATGGTTTTCAGAACACATAGCAGAAACCATATATGTAATCAAAGGCAATAACTTCATCTGCACAGGTTAGAAAGCTCTATATTTTACCAGCTTTGCAGTTGCTAGTCTCTTTTACTCTGTGTCCCCTACACGCTGATATTTTATGGTACTCACCTTGGCTAATGGCCATGTATTTTATTTGCTAATTACATTACAAGTCTTACAAGACAGGGCTTATTTTTAAATTGTAATTGATCATCTTGTATTTCCTTGTCTGCTTTTCTGTCATTTATTTTGTCAGGGATGTGTGTGTTTGTTAGGTACTGGAGAAGAATTTCTTTGTAAGTGACTATTGTATTGTATTTATTGCTCCTCCTGATATGCTGCTGCTTTGGGAATTTCTGTTAACTCTTAAGCTGTCTTTAATTTCACAAAATGCTTTGGTGTTTTGCTCTTCTCATTGTTTCTGGTGTCTCACCACATACAACCCATCTTCTGTCACCCAACAAACTGCAAAATTCGTGACCAGCTTGACAATAAATGACATCCTTATTTTAAAATAGCTTTCCTGAACTCGTGCAATTGTGTCAAGTGATAGAACATGATTGTCAATAGGTTCACATAGCTTGTCCCCAAGTGACATGTTTATTTGCTTACTACTGAGCCACCAGTTCATCTGCTGTAAGATTAGTGGAGATTTGCAGAAAGAAAAATTTATCCTGTTAGTACTTCACAAGTTAAGTTTTGTAGTTCAGTGTTACTAAATTAACTGTTTTTACAGTGTTAATGAACAAGTTGAAGCAGCTTATTAAGTGTTGGGGGGCTGTTTTTATTCAGTGTGTAACAGTATACTGTGCTGATTTCTTCACATACTTCAAGGGTTTAAAACTATGCATTGGTAAGACCTTAGCTGATCCCACTTTTTAAAGTGGTGCATGTATATGTCATGGTTTTAGTCTGCTTACTGCATTGCCTAAAGAAGCAACCGATGTCATCTTATGAAAAGAAGAGTGTTCTTGGGTCATGCGTTCAAGGTTGCACTTCACCATGAACAGAGCTGTAACAGTGATAATCTCCTGCTATAACAGATAAGAAATCTATTATTGGCAACTGTACATGAATGCAGAAATCAAGGGCCACTCACTGCAACTGGTAGAAATTTTTCTAGTGATTTTAGTGAGCATTACATCTAATGAGGAGGAAAATAGTTAAATATTCTCACAAATGCAGCTCCAGCATTTTAAGTTTGCAGAATCCAGAGGGGAAGGTTTCATCTCCTCTATCTTTGGCCATCCCAGTATTACATTTATAGTCTAAGTTAGCCTTCTTTGTTCCCCCTACAGTCAGCGGGAAGAGGTGGATAATGTAGAGGAAACCCATTTCCTGCATGGTTTGACAATATAAGGAACCTACAGCACTAGCTTATATTGGCTGCACAAGGTTCGGACTGCTGAAGCTGAGATGAATTTCATCTAGTATTATTGATTTCCAGGAGAATGAATGAGACAACGAAGTCCAGTTGTGAGGAAGTCCTTCTTCTCCGTTGTGTTCTTTCCTGCTGACTTCTTTCACGGCATTAAAGTCTACATATTTTCAGATGGCCCTACTTCTTTGTAACTGACCTCTATGTGGAAGGTCTATGCCAGACAGTACCCCATGTAGCCTCTGAAATTACCCTTCTTCTAATTGATATATGCTGAAAAAAGGCCTGTACTTCCAGAAGTCTTCCATGTGTGACTATTAATAACATTTCATAGCCGTACAGAGGTTTATTTTGCATGGTAAGCATGTTGGGGAGCAATATACTTTAGTCTATAAAGACAAGGAACCTTCCTCAGTTGTCTAAAAAACTGTTTCAGATTTGTCAAACAAGCATTGCCACTACATCTGCTGCATAACGTAAACTACAAGCATTCATTTAATTTTCAGTTAATGAAACATTTTAGACTGTTCCTGATTTCACCGAAACTAATGGTAAAACCCATTTTGACCTCAGTGGGGGTCAGGCAAAGTTTTAAGAGTACCTTGCAAGTTTTAAAGTGAAAGGAAGTTATTCTGTGGCTTTAGTCAATACTCTCTTTCAAAAGCTTTTCATGGATGTTATTGTTGCTGAATTTGGCTGAGCATTCAGAGTTTTCTGAATTTCTAAAAGGTTCTGAGATATTTTATCTTTTAAGACATACCTATCATCAAAGAGAAACTAGTACCAAATTCTATTCTATTCAATGTAACTATTAAAAAAGTGTGCTTGCTTACTAATTGATGAAAGCAATTTTATTTGATTCTCCAAATCAATGAGATTCGATATTTTGCAGGAAGTTAAAAATAATTCTCTACTGCTTTAAGCAGGGGGATTTAAAGCACTCAACATTGCTGCCTGCAGCAAGATCTTCATACAGCACAGGTATCTTGAAGGACTGGTTCTCCTTATGTAGATAAGGCAAATAATGTTATTTTTCTATTTTTTCATGTAAGCTAAGTAAGGTAACATGATTTGAAATATTATTTAGTACTTTGTGTCTACAGAACCTCCTTAAGGTGGTGTTAGCTAGAGGTTTTATAACTAAGGTGATGCTTGCATTAGACGTAAAGTGGTATTATAAATAAGCCTACTGAATTTAGTTCATTCCATGTGCTCAGATGCAATGCTCAGGGACTCAGTACTTTGTAGAATTATACCCAGAACTGGGAAAATAAATGTTCTTGCATATTTAATTACCTGCTTAGATTTTTCCAACTTTTTCACAGTTGTGGATGGGATGCCAGCTTTGGGGCATTTCCAAAGACTTCCATGCCCTCTGAAGTCACACAATAGCAAGCCCTTAAATACCCAGATATGAGCAGCTGCACAAGGAGGAATCCAACAGCTGTTCAGCTTCTCTGTCCTGCCAACTGCAAGCCAACACCACCGAGAAAAGGTGCTGGACTGGAGGGACTCATCCCAGGGAGCGCAGTTGCTCCATGGTTATCAGCCAGCAGATGGATAATTGGGCTACAGTCATTTGGGGGACCAAGCACTGAACGGGACCAGGAGGGCATCCTAACTTGTTGGATACCAGCGATAAGCCACTTTTATTTTTTTCTCTCACTCTTTGTCTGTCATACATCTTTTTCTTTATACTAAAAACCACGTTCCATTTGGGGGGGCAGGGCAACAGAGGATTTGCTTCTTTTTCACCATTTCTATTTCCATGTTTTGAGATTGTAAAAATATTACCTAGTTTCAACATTTACAGTTTCTTCCTTTGTTACTACATACAGAAAATACACACTGGCTGTTGTTTTCCTCAGTGACAGTTTCAGGCTTTCAACAAACACCATCAGACTTCACTGAGCATAGGTCCCCTTCTGAAAAGAATTCCCAACCATAAGCAGAAAATGGCTAAAGATGTTAACAGAACCAGGAACTCTGGAGAATAACTAAGATATCCCTCACTATCCATGTGATGGGACCTGTGTCCCACAGTTGGAAAATATTATCTCTATACAAGAAATAAATATCTTGGCATTCCTTCTTGCTCTCCACTTTTCTAAGTAAATTTATTGTTTCTTAACATGTTAGCATTTTCCTTTCATTTAAAGGAAGAAAATGGAACTATAGATTTTTAATACGATAAAATGGAATATTGACCAAAACAGTGAAAACAAACGGTCAAGGAAAAAATCAATCATCTTTTCTGTCTAGGGAAAGGGCAAAATTGTTTGTGCAGAGTGAGGTTTCTTTTGAGGGAGGGAAAGAAGAGTGTTGTGATGTTTTGACCCAGCTTGACCTGATCCTCAAGAAAATAAACAAAACCCTTACAAATATCCCTTTCTCACTACTCTTTGATAACTCTTATCTAAGGGACAGGGTGAATGGCAACAAAATTGCTGTTTAAAGTCTCATTGTTACCCACTATGTTCAAACCTGAAAGTGAGAAACTGCAGTAAGCAAAAACTGTCCCGTTAAGCAACGCATCTTTCTTTTATCCCAGAATGAAAAAAAAAAAAAAATTTCAGAAGTGGAGATCATCTACATCACTGGGGTGATCCATGCTGTATTTAAATATGGAAACACGATGCGTCTTTGGTGTAATTGGTTACTGTATGTCAACACAGCCCAGGCCACCTACCACACAGAATCATAGAATCATAGAATCATTAAGGTTGGAAGAGACCGCTAAGATCATCGAGTCCAACCATCGACCCAACACCACCATGCCCACTAAACCATGTCCCTAAGCGCCTCATCTACACGTCCTTTAAATACCTCCAGGGATGGGGACTCCACCACTTCCCTGGGCAGCCTCTTCCAATGTTTAACCACTCTTTCAGTAAAGACATTTTTCCTCACATCCAGTCTAAACCTCCCCTGGTGCAACTGGTCCAATCTTCACAGATTGGACGTGAGGTTGGAAGTGGTTGAGTCCCCATCCCTGGAAGTATTTAAAAGACGTGTAGATGAGGCGCTTAGGGACATGGTTTGGTGGGTATGGTGGTGTTTGGTTGACGGTTGGACTCGACCTTAGAGGTCTTTTCCAACCTTAACAATTCTATGATTCTATGATTCTATGATTCTATGATTCTATGATTCTATGATCTCAACCTCCCCTGGCGCAACTTGAGGCCATTTCCTCTTGTCCTATTGCTAGTTCCTTGGGAGAAGAGACCAACACCCACCTCGCTACAACCTCCTTTCAGGTAGTTGTAGAGAGCGATGAGGTCTCCCCTCAGCCTCCTTTTCTCCAGGCTAAACAGTCCCAGTTCCCTCAGCCGCTCCTCAGAAGACTTGTTCTCCAGACCCTTCACCAGCTTCGTTGCCCTTCTCTGGACACGCTCCAGCACCTCAACGTCCTTCTTGGAGTGAGGGGCCCAAAACTGAACACAGTATTCGAGGTGCGGCCTCACCAGTGCCGAGTACAGGGGCACGATCACTTCCCTACTCCTGCTGGCCACACTATTTCTGATACAGGCCAGGATGCCATGGGCCTTCTTGGCCGCCTGGGCACACTGCCGGCTCATGTTCAGCCGGCTGTCAACCAGCACCCCCAGGTCCTTTTCTGCTGGGCAGCTTTCCAGCGCCTCTTCCCCAAGCCTGTAGCGTTGCATGGGGTTGTTGTGGCCACACACCCACAGAGAGCCCACTTCAGTTCTGACATAAAACACAGTAAATTAAAACCCTGTCCTTGAAAAAGATGGAAAGCACGAATATGAATAGTTATCAATGAATCAGTAGGTTTTCTGGTAGTTCATTAAATCATCTTAACTCCCTTTTACAATCAGTCAATTCACAACTTTGACCCTGTAGATCAGCAATGAGCTGAAGTCTTGCATCTCTTCTACAAGGCTGCTGTTGAATCAGGACTGAAAAGTGTGACCTAGATTTAAAAACCTGAGATCTCTTTCAAAATATAGTTGTTCAGGACTCATATGCAGTACTATAAATCACATATCAAACCAGTTAATGAAATGAGTACCCTTTTAACAGCCAGATAAGACAAATATCTCTTTCCAGCACCCCCACGGTTGGCACTAACTTAGATCACTGACACCACAGAGAGCTCATAACTGCTTCAAAGGGTAGAGAATCTGTCCCTGAATTATTAAAATATTTCCTCTCTCACCTTGTTAATTTAATAAATATGGTTCAAAGAAAATAATTCTTTCTGTAAGAAAAGTATGCTTATCTTTTAAAACAGTATATTCCAGCAAAACTGCAAAGATCAAAATGTAGCAGTGAGTTAGAGGAAGAATGAAAAGGACACTCATCACTGTGCCCTGCAGAAAAACAGGAGGCTTTTGTGCTTAGAAAGAGGAATTTAAAAATTCATTACACTGGAAGTGATACAGTGGGTTAATTCACTGCCCTTTGGAGACCTGAAATGTATTTGTGCAGAGAATGTGTTTTTCCAAATCCCCAAACCACCACCACACAACTTGGCACGGAGAGGAACAGCTGCAATGCTGCAGGTCGGGGGGACGTGCATTGGCAGAGGCTGAGCTGGGGAAGCTTGTTCAGCACCTGCCTGCGTCGTGCCTGGCTCTAGCCGGTGCTATCAGTTTCCGACTTTGTTAAAATCTTTCAAAACCAGCACATTCACAAATCTTTCTGCAAGATAACTATTGCCAATAGGAGACTGCATTTGCCATTCATGCCTACAATTTCTTCCCTCCGCGTGTATTTTCAGTTTTATAAGAGCAAAGGAGGGAATAGAAACATGTATGTTGTTGTGAGATTTAAGTGATAGAAAATGCTTTAAAACATCAAATTGTTACAAGTATTTAAGAACTGAATTACCATGCACTACATTAATAAACTAGATCCTGCAAATAGTCTCATCAAAGACAAAATCTATTGAATTCTGCTTGGATTGTTAAGGAATTTCTCTTCCAAAGGATTATTTACATGGGATCTGAATGATCAGCCAACCTTAGCTAGCCCCTTGAGCTAGTGTGGTTAAAACACGTGAGCCTCCGAGACTACACTTTGGAAGAGGTGAAGTGATTGCCTCTGACTGTCCAAAACTGACCTGCACAGCATATGTGTCTTTACCAGGGAACTGGGCTGCTCACCTTCACTTCTGTATAACAAAGAGATAAGGCATGTGATTAAGTTAAGATTCCGGTGGATTTGTTTCTAAACTGTTTATAAAAGCATCTGATTGCATGTTTTGCTAAACAGGAGCCAAAGCCAGTACAAGATTTCTTCTACAGACATTATGAGGTGATCCATGCCCTCCATTAAACTCACCCCCTCACCGGTGTGTTTTCTGTAACTATTCTGGCTCTACTAGTGCACTAGGTACCTGGGAGATGTATGAACTTCATGCTATAAGAAGTGCAAAATTAACAGAAAAATACAGTTTAGTACCTTTATTATCATTATCCCGTTGACCAAAGTTATGGGACTCACTAGCCACCAGAAAGGCAATATTATCAACCAGTCAACACAATATTCTTTTTTTATGAATTCTTTTTTCATTCAAGACTTTATTTGTGTATGAAGCATTTATTTACCAAACAAGAGACATAGGATCGGCAACAAGATCTGGGAGGAAATGATAAAATATTTGGCTGCTAATAGTTGTGTGTATAATTTGACAGTCATAATCCTTAGCCATGGGTTATAAGGGCAGTGTTCAGGGAGTAGCTGATTTAAATCCTCTCTGGTCAAGATGATGCTGAATACAGGGGTTTTACTTTCTGGGTAAGTATGTTAGAAAGTCAGCTATTGCATAGAAGAAAGTAGGGAAACTACTAACCCTGCGTTCTCCAGCAAAAGTTCCTCCACAATGGCAATGGCCATTTAACTGCACTTATATTTATGTGTGGTGTCTTCTGTGTAACAAGTGTGTTCTGAGCAGACCTGGTGGACTGGACCTCTCTGGAAATTTGGACAAAGCCTAGGTTAACTCTTAATCACTAAAAAGCTAACATGGGTAGCTAATGGGGCAAAAGGGTAATGTGGCGTTCAAAAATATCAATGCTGAGTAAAAGTAGGCACCCAGAAGTCCAGGTGCGCCATCTTACATTTAGAAACCTATGTTCTGCATTCATCTTGTCTTGGGCAGGAAGCAATGTAGCAGACAGTCTGACTCTCCTCCTAGGCAATTCAGCTGACCAAAAAATTCAGTTAACCTCATTTATCTGTGGCTCAATTCCCTTTTTACAATGTAAGCATAATCCCTCTTCATTTCACCAGAATCTTTTGAATGACTGTATACAGAAGGTGGGAAGAATAAAATACATACTTTTTTTGCTTTTTAAGGCATCTATTGGCTGATCTTCAACTCAGCTTAGAGCAGGTATTGGTCTACATATCATAGAAGGTGAAAATTGCAGGAAGGGATGGAAAGTTATCTAAGGGCTAACTGAAGGTCAGTTAAGCCAGTAGTTTTTCATATACAAAGCATCATTAGTTGAGCATTAGAACCAGTGTTACACTTCATACACTGGTACAAGAAATAGTGTATACATGCTAAGTTAATTAATTCCAAAGCAGCTAAAATAGACTTCATATGTAAAGAAAAAAAATAATAATTATCTTGAACAGGACAATGTTTTCCTAAGTTTAACATGTGTAATGGAAATTTTATATGAATTTTACATACATGAAACTTAACTATATGAAACTTACATAATGCAACAACAAGCAGTGAAAGTGGTCAAATGACTGTGTTCATTCCATAATATTTTTACAAGCCATAACCCACAACTGCTGTAGTTGTACATGCTACTTTTCTCAGCTGCACTAAAAAGAGTAAAGTAATCGTTATGTATTTTAAGTGCTTATTTGGCCCACTGTTTCTGAGTAAAACCAGAACTTTGCAAATGTTAATTTCATACTTGTGCCATTCATTTCTCTGTGCAATACTACATATGTTTAATGGGGAGAAAGTTATTGTCATTTGGTTGGTGTACTCAGTACTTCTGTACACTTTACGAGACAAATATTGTTTTCTTTTCCCTCTTTGGAGCAGATCCTAATAACCTTACTCAAATCCACCAGTATATTACCATATAACTAATTCCTTTGAAGTCTATATAATTGCTTTTAAAGTGTTATGCACTGAAAATGGATCAACATTTTATCCTTTGTTTAGATCTTACAAATCACTAAAACTTCAGCCTGTGATACTTATATAATTTAGCGCCACTATAAATTTCGTGACATAACCACCAAGTTTCACTGAAGTAAATGAAAGAGTATTTATCAGCATCAAAGGGAATGGAGCTGTATCCTATGCCAACTTAGTCATAGTCTGGAATCTTCAAAAGCACTCAGCCTTCTTCCTAACCCTGCTCCAAATTATGTCAAAGTAAAATTCCCAGTAATTTCAAAGGAAACACATATAACTAATATGAAGTGCTTTTGCACATCCTGCATACAGTTAATATTTCAAATTTAGCACCTGAACTACATCTCACTACATAATACTCACAAGAAATATATATTGAGATCAGAGCTGTTTCTGTTAATGATCTTTCAGAGGCTCTTTGATACAAATGCTAATACAAAAGAGTGGGAAGAAGAGTAGAATAGCCTTGCTGCATTTGTTTAAAAGAAGGCATAAACCAAGAAAAGTGATAATCTGCCCCTATTTAAATCAGTAGTACAATTTCTATTGACTTCAGTAGCTCCAAGATTTCCTCCTAAATATATTTCAAGGTACTTAAAAACTTCAGAAAATTCCTTCAATGAAGTAGCTTAAAAAAGAATAAAATCCCGTTTGGATATTGATAGATCAAGCACTGTTGCACAAATATCATATGCAACAAAAACAAAAATGTAGCAAAAAATGTACACTTGCTTGAAAGCACATTTTCCTGAAAACATGTTGGAAATGTATTTCTGACAGCTAATTAAAGCTATTCCATTCCATCAGTCAAGTTTGTGTGAGGTCCAATGAAATCTGAAATGAAATGTATTATGAAGGCTACGCTTTAACAGTCAAATTCATTTTTCCTGGTATATCCAGAAGATAAAATCTTGGTACTATTGACTCCAAAGGAAATTTTGTATTTAATTTTAAAGAGATGGGGTTTTACCAGGTTGCAGACATTATTCAGGTTTCCTTATTTCTAAAGCCATAGATTTATAAACAGGATATTCTGGGGAAATTCTAGATGTCCTTAGGCAGACAGATTTTAACCATAAAACCCTCTAGTCTGAGTTGAATCTTTTATACAGATCAAAATGTTATCCTAATTCTCAACCAGGGCAATTTCTTCCTTGCACAAAGCAGATTACTTCTAAGACTGTTGTTGCACAAATGCCCCAATGCTCTTGCTTTCAAGTTTATGCTTGTGTTTTCTGTCTCAGGGCAGTTCCATTTATGCAGCCATATCCCAAACCCATATCCCATGCAGAATAAAAGGGACAAACCATTCTCCTATGAAGCTGTAGGCACAATCTCTTTGCAAGTACGTGGAATTAAGCTTATCAATATCTGAGTCTGTCTCCTGATAGGAACAATTGTTTCACTCTAGCAGCATGGTCTATAACTGTAATTAGTTGTCTGCAGTCCACTTGTATTTTTTCATAGAATGTCCACTTTCCAACACTCTCCATGTAACATTCTCTTTTTGTGGAGCTGCATGATGTGGAAACTTTTCAGGCCTTGGCATTTGTTTCTTTTCACAAATAGTTATAAAAAAAAAGGTCTGTATAAATACTTGGAGAATGAGAGTGTGTCCTGCAAATACAATGTGGCTGCATGAGCAAGAAGTAGAAAGGCAAGGAAAAATATTCCGGTAAAGAAGTTAATAGAATTCAACAGCAGGTGTATCTACATGTAAGCCTGTAGGATCAATACAGAAACGTAAAGATTGTTTTAAAATGCAGTAAACCAGCCATGCACTTTAACTTCAGTTTAAAAACTGTAAAATTAAATGGACATAGCAAAATGGACAGTTAGAAAGTAATTACTGTATAACCAAGCTATAAAATTCCAAAATATTAAAATAAATGTATGAAGTATAAGAAGTTAAAGAAGTAATAAGTAATTCAAACGCTGCATTAATTTATTTTTTAATGTGAAATAGTGTTAATACAGGCCTCAGAACTGCTCCTTCAGTATAATGGGATTACACTGCCATTCATGTTTTGCAGAGATTCTATCAAAAACCCACAGACATTTACTTTACCCTGCCAATGAATGTGTACTTGCGCACGCCTGCGGTGCTATAAGAAATCATCCTAACTTCTGACCCAGGCACACTGGACTTGATCCTGAAGGGTCCACTGAGTCAGTGAAACAGAATATGAACTGTTCTCATGAGTCTTCATAGGTGGTGCGTAATTATTTGAGAATGCATAGAAGAATTCATAAACTTATAAAAAAGGGAAGCAAAGAATACCTTTACCAATTGCATTAGGAAGATGTTTAAAATTAAGTACAGTTAACCTATTTTGTGCTTCAGCTAGAATATGGTAGTTTTGAACAGACAATTTAAAGAATGAGCCCAAGAAGCCAATTCTTCCTTTAGAAAAAATTGTTGAAATCAACAGAACTTGTATTTGTATAGCAGAAATCAGCTACGTTAAAATTTTACTTTAACCACCAAATTTAATTTCTCTATATTTATTGCTATATTCCTCATATAACTAAAAGTTTCAAGTATCAAATATCAGATATCCAATGTGATATAGTATGATGCATTTTAACAACTGTAAAGACTTGGATCAATTAAATGTTTATTAAAACTGAACGTTAGCCAGTGACACCAGAGATGGCTTCCCTTTTATGAATTGACACACAGACCTCGTCTGAGAACAGAGGCTCTCTGTGGCTGGAAGAAAAAAAGGAAAACAGTAGTGGTACAGAGTCTTCTCTTGATCACTGTCTAAATCAACGAAAACTCTTGCATGACTGCTAATTCTTCTTGCATCAACTGACAGTGCATGTTTGCTAAATCCATACATGTGATAAGATTCTTTCAGAGCATATGAAATGATATTCCTATTAGCCTTTTCTTTTTGACAGTTCTCTGACATGTACCATTTGGATTAAAATATTTCTTTTACTTGCAAGAAAGAAGAAAAGGTAGCATCACTGGAGCCAGTTGTGCCATAGGACCACCATAAAATGACTGCTATTTGTGAATGTCATTTACAAACTGCTAAAGTAACATTAGTAAGTGGAAGCACTTGATGCTAAGGGATTTAACCATACAGTAAAGAAACTTTATGGACAGATCATTAATCTCTGACTGCAAAGAGTTATACTTGATTTTATGCCAAATGTTTGACTCTAAAGAGTTTGCCAAATGGCAAAAGCTAAATTATAGAAGAAATACATATTAAAATAAGACGATTTAAATTTTACATCTACTGTGAGAATAGGCAAACACCATCACATTTTTAACATAATCTCAAAATGCAATTCCTAATCCAATAAAAACATCTAATAAAAACTGGCATAAAGTTGTAATAAAATTAATTAATGAGTTGTGTACTACATTATGTTTTCATTTCCAACTTGTTTAAACAGCAAGTTTCACCACTCATTCTCATGTGTTACATTTCTCTCACTTTTCTCAGTATTTGTGTGTGGGCACATAAACATGTTTCCACCAAGAAAGTACCAGCCTGTAGTTGAAAAATATACATGTCCTGCTAACAACAACACCTGACAACCAGAAAATATTTCATCACAGCATTTCAAGGAGGAGGAAGAGTAATATTATTGCACTCTGCACATGGGGTGAGAGAGGCAGAGGGCTATTTTCAGACCATCTACTGTAGCTGTTTAAGATGGCATCAGTATTCCTATGACATTAAAAGTTTGACAGAAGACCAAACAGTTCCTGTTGCCTAGTCTCTGCCTGGCCCTAGTACCCTGCACAGTTAAAATGGGGAGAAATGGTTGTGTTTCCCAAGAGAAGCTGTCTGCAGTGGCTGACCCGTGGACTTTGGCACCCCTTCGAAGAGAGCTGTGGTGTGCAGAGGATCTGTGAGCAGCCCAGGCTCCTGCCAGCATGGAAACAGGGCGCAGGTGAGTGTGCTCCAGGTCCAGGGTGGAAAGATGCCTCATGGGGTAATCTGGCTAAATTGTCTATGTCTAAACAAGCTGGGAGTCATCTCTTATCCTGGGAGGAACGGATATACAGTGACCTGCATCCATACAACTAAACTGTTTCATCACCTGCAGCTGCCGTTGCATCCAAGATGTTTTTGAGACCAGTCCCTGGGCTTTTCTATGCCCCAAATCATGCCTGGCAATTATTTGAGAGAGTACTATTGGGTATGGGCCAACATCATGAGAAAGGCCATGCCACAGATTGGCAGTGCCTGGCCCCATGCTTTCACACTGGTTAGTGAAGTGTTGCAGACATAACCTGTTAAGTCCTCAGCTTACCAGGAAGATAGGAAGCAATCGCACTCAGCAATCCAGCAAGAATTATTCCCCATTCACCTGTCTGAGGATGCCAAACAAGTGTTGGTATTAGCCCATTGAATCAGCTAGCATGAAGACCACGGTGCTCTTAAAGTAGATGCAAGGATTAGAGCTCTTACAGTAGATGCAAGGATTACAGCAGAAAAAGGAAATCTCCAGTTTCTAGTTCTGCTTCTTGTAAATTACTCTGGCCAATATTAAAAATGTTATTGAGAACAATTCTTTAACACCAGTAAATTGAGATTATTAGGTGGCAGGTATGGAAATCAGAATGATTGGCATTGAATAAAAAAAAAGAAACTCACCTAAATTTAATTAGATTATTTACATGTGGTTGCTTTCATTTTATTACAAATAACTTACATGTGAAATGTCTATTTATAGGAACTGTTATGCTAAAACAGTTACATATTTCTGATGAGGAATAAGAAAAAAAGCTCAATTTCTACAAAATGTGCATTATAAAACAATCTTATAAGGATTGTACTTTAACTCAGAAGTTTAATAGGAACCTACATTAAAAATAATTTTATTTTATATAATTTTTATCTCCATTTCTCAAAGCACTTTATAAAACTATTGTCGGAAATACATTTACTTCGCTTTTTCTGATAAGAAAACTGCACTTAATATGTGTTCTTAGACTTGTGATACCTGTGATAAACTGTGCATAATTTTTTGTCCTTTCTTTTTTTCCACTTACAGCATGAACTCCACTGTTCTCTAACTGTGCAAATACAGTAAAGGAAATAGCAGCTTCCCTGGCAAACTTCTCCTTTAAGGAGAAAGGTTTGGTCCTGGGACACAGAATGGATCTGGCAAAGTCATAACTGGAATCCATTGGATCCATTATTGCTTCAAGAAAATTTTCTGATAGACTCCAATGACTTAGCTATGCTTGATACTGTAATTGCTTGGATTAGTCTTGCTACGGGCTCATCTTGGATTTTGACCAAGCTAACGAAGGTGTTATACTTCTGGAAATTTCTTTGTGTTAAAGCTAATCTGTTTAGGTACCTGGGGATATATTCAGCCGGCAGCCCATGGCCGTGCAGTGCCATTGAAAGACATGGGGCATCTGAGTGTCCCATGGATCTGGCAGACGTAACACAGGGACCATTGCTGCATTCCTGTGGCAGCACTGGGAACGCAGGTGAGATACCACAGGCTGTACTGATGGGTCCTCATCAGCTATGTGTGAGCCCTTGGGTGAGAGGTCTCAGTTTCAAAACGAGTTTCAGCTTGACTGTTTTGGCGTTTTAAATAAAAATCAGTCCAATGCTGTGCCAGGTTGAGACCCTGTATCAAAACTCAAGATGAGGTAGGCAACTTGGTTCCAGACTGCACGCAGAGTGTACAGGAGACTTGTGAAAGCACAAATGTGGTACTGGAAGTTCCTTGTTTGTTTCATGCCATTTGCCTTTAAGGATCCCAAAGGTTTTAGAACTGATGAGCAGGATCTTAAACGTCCAGACTCTACACCAGTGCACAGAAATTTTGGGTTGAATGCTTCCTCCAGAAGCCATACAGATGTGCAGTGCCTCTTAGGAGAAGGTCTGCTGGCAGGGTAGCCCTTTATCAGGAGGAAGTTGTCTACACTATGGGTGTGAGTGTAAAAAAATCGACTGGCATCTCTTCATAAACAGTTAAATGATAAACTGCAATTTTCTATAAAGCTTCCTATGAGGAAACAGGGGCCAGTGGAAGAAGGTGTGCTTATGCTCCAGAGGGACTTGGTAAGCAATGTTAGAATAAAACAAATCTCTAGTTCAAAAATAGTAAGTGGTACCTGCCAAAGTCACAACCTGAGGTTAGAAATCAAGATTTTAAAACTTCTGGGTTTTGAGCTTGCAGTGAGGATTCACTGGGATCACATTATCAAGTTTTCCCTGAAACCATGAAAGTGAAAAACATACTTTTTAACAGAGAGAGAGTGCAATCTGATTCTTCCCTGGAAATGATTTTTCTTGGGGGGCTAGAGACCTAAGCATTGAATGCAGTAAGATGCAGCACTGGAAAAATGGAAATGAGGGAGGGAATGAAGGCAGGATGGGAGCGTAACACTGAAAAAACAGCTGAAAGCTTTAGGGAGAGGGGTGAGAGAGAGAAATAAAACCATGAAGGATCGGGTATAAAATAGAAGGGAAAGCCCTCAGGGTTAATCCAGAACCACAAAGTAGCCTTGCTATGTTATTAAATACCGTGTTTTGTATAAGCATCACTTAAACCATCTCTTTAATGGGATACGGCAGCTGCATGCCAGGGCACAGTGACACTTAACAAACAGCTGAGGAGAGGAAGGATATAATACTTTCTACAGGATGAACTTTATGAGTTTATGATGTAATGAGCTGAGTCAGAATCTGGCTAGGATGCTGTAGTTAAACCTTTTAATCTTGAAAAAAAATACTATTAGCTATTTAACAACCCCAGTATTAATTTTACATCTCATCTGGGAAAAATCCTGTGCTCTCTGCCACCTAACAGCTCTAGCACCAACTTGGACCTAGGTTCAGTAACATCTCCAAATAAAAAAAAAAGCCGCCAATATTGTTTGCCCCAGTTGCTTTTTCTTGGTATTCTTCCATGTAGAACTGATCTCAGGGAATGCTACCAACTCTGCAAGGTATGACAGGGTTGCATGCAAGGTGATGCATCTCCCAGAAAAATCCGCCTAAGAGTGAATATAACAAAGCCTTCTGCTCTCAGATCTTTGAACTTGTACAAGCCAAAACAGTCCGGGAATGGGTTTCCATGCTTTTGACCTTGTGCTTAAATTGTTGGCTGTAATCTGATTTAGGGTGAAAGTTCACATTATTTCCCTCAGGAATAGACAGCAGTATTTGTCCTCAGTTATATTTCTCACAATTTACTCAGTTTGTCTTAATTGTATTTATTAGGAAACTGGGAGTTCATATTACAAAAAATAGAAATTTTTATTTAAATAAATACTGGTGACTACTGTGACTGTAAATACGGTGACTACTGTGATGACTACTGGCATTTGGTCAAGAGGCATCCTAATTTCAACTTTTAAGCTCAGTTAAAATTGTTCTTTAAGGACTTATCTACATTAAAAAAATGACCATAATTCAACTCAATTAGTTCAATTAAATGATGCAGACTTCACATGTAGAAATTTACTCATTGTCTTAATTGTATTTATTAGGAAACTGGGAGGACATATTACAAAAAATAGAAATTTTTATTTAAATAAATACTGGTGACTACTGTGACTGTAAATACGGTGACTACTGTGATGACTACTGGCATTTGGTCAAGAGGCATCCTAATTTCAACTTTTAAGCTCAGTTAAAATTGTTCTTTAAGGACTTATCTACATTAAAAAAATGACCATAATTCAACTCAATTAGTTCAATTAAATGATGCAGACTTCACATGTAGATTTATATCAGTTTAAAACACATAAAGCAGCACTGGCTTGCATCCATTCTAATATGTCATTCCTTTCATCCCACAGATGAATTTTTGGTAGGTCTCAGTGATGGTCTTGCACCAGCACCGCTGAATATTTTCTCAAGTGTTCCAGTTGGCACAAACACATGATGTTATACCCCACAGAGCTATTCCACTGCATTCCTGACATATTTTTGGTTAAAGGCTTTTGGTTTTTAGCTCTCTTTGCCCTAAATAATTTAGTTTCTTTTTAGGGGTCAGAAGTGAAACCAGGGTTCAATTTTGAAAAACTTGCAATTTCTAATAGGAAAAATCTCCATTCCCTGGCCAAACCTTGCTGGACCACTTACGTAAATAATAAATTCTGTGCAATATTACCCCACTGCAACCACTACAGATAAAATAACTCTATGTAATGAATTAAACTGCAAATAATAAATCTGAAAGGCTTTTCTTTTCAGAGGATTGTAAAACCATGTTTGGACCGCTGCTATGCCTGGCAGATGACCTCATCTCACATCCTGTATACCAAAGGTACTTATACTCAACTCTAAGTACCTAAATAATTTACTTTCATACCAAGCCCAGGTATGGTGTTCTCGACTAAAACATAAAGGTCAGAAGGGCATCCAGTTTTGATCTGAAAACACCTAAGTTTATCTCCCAAATATTCAAATTTAGCTATCCCATGTTCAACTCCCAACCATGATTTCTTATGCCTTTAGTACCACTGTTTTCTCTGAAGAAAGAGTTTATGCAGTGCCCTCTCACTGGTATACGAAAAAGGCTGAGCTCCGCAAGACTTGTTAATGGTATTACTCAAAGCTTTAAAGTGGGGAGGGACAGCTGCCCATGTATCTGGCAGCAGCAGAGAGCTCACTGTGCCTGCGGCTCAAGTGCTCATCCAAAGACCTGCAGGGGTGTTAAGGGTCCCAATGGTGCTGTGACTTCATGGTGCACTTTTAATGATATGACTACACTATTATCAATGGTAAATGCTAGCTGAAAGCCAGGCTATCTATACAAGCTGCAATCCTGTTTAGATTACCAGGTAAGCATGTGTTAATTTTCTCTCTCTGTCAATTATTTTTTCCTGTCCACAGAAGATTTTTGTGATTTTCCTTTTTTTTTAATTTTTAAAAAAATTTTTTAGATGGACACCAAAATTAGATTTTATACATTTGTAAAACATTGACTTGCCTCTCCCTGAACTACTGCCCACCCTGGAGCCACCTTCAGTTCAGAATTTGTGCTGCTTTAAAAAGGAACACCATGCATTAAGTAGAATAAGAAACAATCCAGGTATACAGTTTTACTTATCTCTCAAATCATACAAATGAAACTCAGTTTTCTTCATCACATCAGTAGACAATGTATTTCCTAGCCTTATAAAAAGACAGAAGTAAGACTCTGGTATCCAGTGAGATTATACATGTAATGAAAGCATCATCAAGCTAGAGGGACTTTTTCCAAACAAACGTTAATATTTGTATTTATGTATATAAAAAATGCAGATGCTACTACCCACAGTTCCATGACTGTTATAGTGGGTCTTACTCTCCACCATCTTTTTGACCTTTATTCACAAATAAAGAAACACAAAATTAGGGCTCCATGTCTAGAAATACCTTATAAACAACCACACCTTGCTGAGAAGTTTCTGTATTGAAAAGATACAGACATACCTTTAAAATTTCTGTTAGTCCTCCACTTTTATTGAATAATGATGTCCAAATGCAGAATAGTATACACAGAATAATATGTTTTACCTACATTTGGGAACTGAGGGAAAAGGATTAACAGAGGTACCTTTTAAAACCTTTTACTATCTAGAATCATAGAATCATAGAATCATAGAATAGTTTGGGTTGGAAGGGACCTCTAAAGGTCATCTAGTCCAACCCCCCCTGCAATGAGCAGGGACATCTTCAACTAGATCAGGTTGCTCAGAGCCACGTCCAACCTGACCTTGAACTTCTTTGTATCTAGTCTAAATCTACCCCCTTTTATTTTAAAGCCATTCCCCCTTGTCCTGTCACAACAGGCCCTGATAAAAAGTCTGCCGCCATCTTTCTTATAAGCCCCCTTGAAGTACTGACAGGCTGCAAGAAGGTCTCCCCAAAGCCTTCTCTTCTCTAGGCTGGACAACCCCAACTCTCTCAGTCTTTCTTCACAGGAGAGGTGTTCCATCCCCCTGATCATTCTTGTGTCCCTCTTCTGGACCTGCTCCAACAGGTCCATGATTTAGTTCTGTGAAACTTACTTCTGGTTCAGTGATGTCCAGCATTGTGACAGATCGGGTCAATTAACATTTTCTTCATACAGCAGTGGGTCAAATGTGCCTTTTTATAACTAGTATAAGTTTTATTCTGCTATAACTTCATCCGTTCGAAAGAGTCATCTCTGAGATAGACAAGCATCAAAAAGAAAGGAAATGGGCCAATTTTCTGGAGACTAGGAGACTTCAGTTCCTCTTTGATATGCAACTGTTTGTATCTCTGCTGCTTATGAGAAATTCTGAGAATACAAACAAATATTTTAAAATTTTAAACAAATATTTTCTTTACTCACAGAAACAAAGAGACTATTAGAAGCTATCAGAACCTATCAGCAGTCTTCAAGTTTCAGTGTGTATTCTGTTTAGTTTTGTATTTTTACAGACTTCCTAATACTTGAATTAAATATTTTAGTTAAATGTTGAGACAATTCTCAACTACTATTGAAATCTTTTTTCCTTATTACTATTTGACATCCAGAAAATGCGAACACATGGACAGACAAGGAAGGGTCAACATGCACAAACCCTGAATCCATCTTTAGGTTTTATAGCCCGCCTGGCTGTATGATAGCTTTCTGGACATTGTGAGAATTTAAATGTGCCTCAAAGATGAAAATTTTAAGGCATGAGATAGCTCATGGATATAAGTACTTTTTAAAACAAACAAGTTTTTCCTGACAAATATTTTTATGAGACAATTAGCAGCCCTTCCCTTTACAGTTCCCTTAGAAAATAAGCAGACACTGATTCACTTCCAAGCTGCTGACGAAAAAATAAGGGCTCGGAGGAAAACAAAGCAGACAGGGACAATACTGTTGATATAAATGAATGAATACATTCCATTGACAATTCAGTTTGTCAGTGAGACTCTAAATAGCCAAAGAACCAGACTTGTAGGGAAAGTAAGTTTCCTGCTGAACTCTGGCATGTGGTAGAGAACCAAGATTAACATCTCAAAATATTTTTCAGAAGCCAAAATTACTAAAATATTTTGGTTTATAAATGGCAAAAGGACTTTATTAAACATTTCTTTTTTGATAATGTTGAAATAAACTGTTTTGAAATTATTGAAGTATTGTTGTATAATATTACATTTTAGAAATGTAAAACAAAATCTAATAAAATATAAAATATTACATATAATTTAAAGTGATTAAATAATTTTCCTTAAATCAAACCCAAAATGTAACATTATTATTAACTTTGATTAAAAAGAAAATGCCCATAAAATCCTGTATGCTAGTCTATAAGTCAATATAACAGCAGTTTGAAGTGATTCCATTAGAAGCACATATTGACACATTCACTGTAAACTTTCTAATTTTGACAGAATAGCATTTCACCTCAAAGAGTGTTGACTAATTCTCTAAAATACTTTTGGTCTCTTATGCTAAGAAAACAGCCTAATGCTGGTTAATGCATCACGATAACTCATAAATTCATGGGAAATCTCATTTTATACACACTGCAGACAGCTTAGGATTCTGTTCTGCCTTTGAAAGTGACTCACTGTGACACACACACAGACACATCTGGTATTTATAGTTTCTTTTGTCCCAGCTTTGGATGCCTTTGCTCTCATGTCAAGTCATAAAGATCCTAGGGCAATATAGAATTTCCTGAAAATAGTTTAATTGCTCACTGACATTATCTTGAGTGAAATCTAATTTAAAATGAAGACTTTGCAGGTCTTGCCAACTTGTGAAACATGCAACACTACATTTATTACTGAGTAAGAGAATCTCTGTCATGGCATTTCATTCCATTCAACATGAAACAAAAGGATGGTATTCTTCATTTCCAGCTTTAACCATATAAAAGTTAGATGTCTCAGTCTAAGCCATTGACCTTAAACTGTCTCTGTGGTCAGTAGAGAGAAATAGGCATTTCACATGACAATTCATCTGACCTTTCTTAGGTACATATTTTAAGATGAGATGAACAGTCCTCTAGGGATTTAAAATGAGATAAACTGCCATCTAGAAATCTGATATCTATATCTAACCTAATCACCTGAGGCTTCCTCTGCAGTCAATGGAGAGAAATAGGCTTCCTCGCATGACCTTCATCGTCCCCAAGGAATCTAACCTCCCGCAGTATGCCTCAGCCAGGCTGCAGCACTGGGAAGTCTGGTAGCAGGCTAAAATCACTGAATCCCTGCATGCAGCATAACTTTGTAACCCATCTGTCAAAGAGTGGAGCCCCACATCAGTCATTTCAAACACTCCCGCTGTTCAGGCCTGACACCTTGCTCTCTAATTTCACCAGGGCATCACAGTACCTGCCCATGCTATTCCAAATGCTCACACACATACTGCAGTAATGATACAACAAAGGATCGTTAAAAAATCTCGGTAAATAAGAAGCTAGGAAACATTCCTTCTGTATTTTGTACTGGATTAAAACTTCATGTCACAGTGGCGTAGTTCTGAATTAATCACATCAACTTCAGTGCAGTTATTGTGGCCTGGAGCCAGTAGGAGAGTACAAAAGCAGTGTTTGTGAGTCTTTCTTCACCTTATGGCAGCTGTTTAGCTCATCTTTGATCATACTTTTTTTTTTTTTTTGCAGTTAAGCTTTTTGGTCACACTATCTTTGCAGAGATAGCTGTACCAAACAATACCCATGTTCACATGCCAGCAAAGGTATTTGTGCATGTGGATTAGCTGCTTTTTGCTTGTCATGCACTTATTCGCTTTTGTGGGGTTTTTTGTTTTGTTTACAAAAAGATATTCAGCTACTCAAGGAACATAAGCAACAGCATATGACATAGCTGAGCAGCTGTACATGAGAGTTAACATTGGTGCAAAGTGCTCGATTGTAGCGGATAGAAAGAGCTATGCCATCTTAGGTCAAGACAAGAGGCTCATAGCTAATTTAATACAGCAATGAACAGCAGATGCTTTTAGGAAAGAGTTATCAGGACAGGGCACGCCTGTGGCAATGCATACCTAGGATACACTTCCAGTTTTCAGTATTTTGTGGCTCAAAGACTTCCTGAGCTGGTGTGAGTGTCTTTGCATTTAACAACCCCAAAAGGATTTTCTTCCATGTGAATTTATCACTTTTTTAATCCGTATAAACTTTCAGCATTGCAAGCATCCAAGAGCACAAAGTTCCCCAGCTTAATTACACACTGCGTGAAGAATCCCCTCCCTGTTTTTCAGTCACCAGTTGTTAGTTTTATTTGATACTGCCTGGTTTTTATGGTCAAAGAGATACAGACTGGTTGTTCCTTATTAACCTTCTCCAGCTCCTACATGATTTTGTAGATCTGCGCCATATGCCCTCTCATTCATCTGTTCACAATGCTGAGCGCTAGTCGACCGAGTCATTTCTCATTTCGAAAGGTTCCATATCATTGATCATTTTTGTTGTTCTTTTTGTAACTTTTCCTGTTCTACTAAAACATTTGTAAGCAAAAAGGAACCAAGAGAAATAAAGGCTTATCAGGATGAAGGATGAATAGAAAAGTATTTTTAAGAAAAAGTGCATATTTTGGGGATATACATTGACAGTAAACAGAAGCCTAACTATGATTTTTTTTTCTTCCTAGGTGTTGGCAGCAGTTAAAACAACTCAAAAAACTCCAACATTTTCCTCAAATATCTCCATCTTTTTTGGATAAAATCTAGGCAAGCAGATTTCTCATAGGTGATAATAAAATACTTCCACAGAAATTTAAGAAATTGTCACTCAACAAGTATGAATTTTAATCCTCTCCAAATCACATTTCAATAATATGCACAGGAGTTTCAAATGTGCTACCTAAGGCTACCTAAGGCTACCTTGGGTCTTTTTTGATGCTTTTCTATAGAACTTCCAGAAGGTGAGAAAGATAAAGTGCTATGCAAATATTTGAAAAGGATAACAAGAGGACTGTTGTAATGGTAAGCTGTCAGGTTGACATTGAACTCGAGCAAAACAAGCATTGAGTCCCGGCTGATACAGGACTGGCAAAGAGCTAAAGGAAGGAAATATAATTGATGCCAATCTAGCAAACTATGCAGAAAATAGATTCTGTCAAACTAGCAATATATTTTTATGGGATTATTGGTCGATTGATGAAGAAAATTGTACTACCCTTGCCTTCCCCTTTAGACTTTCAACTTTAAAGTACCTGACATTTAATTAGATCATGCTAAGTTAATGTGGCACATTAAAATTTAACAAAGCATACACATATGGATTAAAAATGGATAACAGACGTCCCTCAAAATATTGTTATAAAATGAGACCATTTCTATGGAATTGTACTTGACTGTATTTTACTTAATGTTTTATTAAAAAACTGGAACAAACCACATAACAATCACAGTTAAAGTTTGTAAGTGATCATTGCAATAGTAATAAATCATGAGGAGTTCAGGTCAGTGGTACACAGCTTGGAAGACTGCATGCAAATTTTATTTTAATGCGGTCAAGTGTGAATAGTCATGTTGACCAAAGTTCCCTTGTGTCAATGTTTCCAGGAGAGCTAATACAATCTTTCCATGTAGAAAGCATCTTGAATAGGTGCTCAAAGTTCATGTTATCTCAGCATTTGACCTTCATGCAACTGCTCCTGTAATATTTTGTTTAGGTCTTGTGTCACTGTTTAAAAGGTTTTCAAAGGACTGAAGAGATTCAGAGATGAACCACTAAAAAAGCTTTCCTCGTACCAAAAGATTCCAGAAATTCAGTCTGCTAGAGAGAAGGCTAAGGAACAGAAAAGTTTATAAACACACAAAATAAAGCTTTGATCATGATATCTTTGGTCTAAGACATAACAAAATACAGTGGCTGAAAGCTGAAGCTAAAAAGTCTAAGTCTAGAAATAAAGAACAAATTTTTAACAGCGAGGGTAATTAGCCAATGGAACAACTGACAAATGCTTTCAATCAAGACCAAATGTTTTTCAAAACATTTCATACTCAAGTTCAAACTGAAAATATATAGGTCAGGCTAGATGATTACAATGATCCCTTGTGACTTCATAATCTATGGCTCTAAGGATCTAAGCACACCCTGAAGATTGTCTGAAAACAAACAAACAAGAAAAAAACAATTTATGAATACTTTTAAATAGTATGTTGTTTTCACAGAAACTAGAATTACTTCAGAAATAATTCAGAAACAGAAAAAGGAATAATTATTCTTCAATAATTCATTTCAGGGTAATAAATAATTTTTCTCTGAATTTACTTTTTTTGTCACTGGAAGCTGAATAACGCCCACTGAATATAGCTAAAGGTTGAATAAAATAAGAAAACCAGAAAATGCTCCAGTGACTTTTTGAAGTTATTTTTACATGATTTCTGGCATTTTCATTTTGAGTGCCACGTGATTTTTCCTAATCATCGTCAAAGCAAAACTGTCTAGGTACAGATAACATATATGAATGTAAAGATGTTTTCTGTCTCTTTTGAAGTTGCCTCTTTGTACCCTCTTGAAAAGTTTTGTATTTGAAACTATCTGTTGATCGCTTACTAGAAAGATAGTGTAGATGAGTTAGGGTTTTTCTAACGCAGAAAGATTTTTTTTTTCTCTATTTTTCTATTCAGACAATTTTTCATTAACACTATGTCTTGGTTTAAATAAGACCCATCTCCTTTATGGACACAAAGGAACAAATGATGTTTTTTCAAACTTTAGATAAACGGCAATCCTTACATAATGGTGGGCATTTCCTCTTTGGAGATCACCACTGAATCAGGACATTCAAACAAACTCACCGCTAAGCTGTTCCCTGGGGCTAGGCTCAGTTTGTCCAAAGCTATGCTTATTACATGTGCTTTGGTCAGCAGATATGCAATCTTAGACAATAGCTTCTTTCTGCAAACAATAGCCAGTATTAAGAATGTCATCAGATATAATGACTGTGAGTGGGACAATTCTGCTTTCTTATGAAAGCTTTCATAATGGAGCGGTCAAAGTGTGCGTGTGTGTGTGTCTGTGTGTGCGTCTGTGTGTCTATGTGTCTGTGTGTGTTTTAAGAAAGATCCACCAGCACGCTGCAGAAGCAGCCCGCTAGTCTCAGAAGAGCTGGTTCATGAAAGGTGCCATTTATAGTGCTTTCACAGTACCATAGAATGGAAACATTAGGTAATAGTAAAATCCCAGAGCTAGACTTACTAAATTCTGAAAACTTACTCACATTACCATGCTTTATAGGGCTTTAGGGACTTCATAACAACAATCTGTGCAACTGCAGACTTTGTTTAATGAAAAAATAAATAGAAATAGTTACCCAAAAATTAGCCTAAAGACTGGTATTCCCTTGTTAGTGCCCTTTAATAATTTTCACTATGCCTCCATTTGCACTCTGTCTAGAAAATAAAAGGCTTATTCATGCACAAAAACACAGATCTGCCTTCTCAGTGAGAAATTTTGTAACATTTCTGTAGTAGAATCAACTGTAGCAGCTCAAGGTCTTTTTCTGAAAGAGGAAAAACGGTTAGCTGGATATTGCATTACTTTCAGATTTCTTCACTGTTGTGTAATTTATCTGACAGTTGCCACAGGGCTTACATGCCACTTTAGTTACCCTACTGATTTTTAAGGGATGGATGTGCATGTGGAAACTAGGGGAGCATTCATTTTTCCCCCCAATTTCATCAAATTACATGCGCTGTGATTTTAGATAAATCATGCTATTACACTGTTTCCCTTTCCACATTTACAGAGACTTGTGGGTTCGCTTTGATTTGCCTTCAAGGAGTCACTATTTGCATCAACATCCCAACCGATTGGGTTAGTCTGATGTGTCCTCTAAATGGTGTCCTCTCAACAGCTCTCCTTAATGCTCTGTCATGAATGTGTTTGGGTTTTTCTTATCGGGAGGTATCAGCGCCAAAGCTCCAGAATGTCTCACTTTCCGTACAAGGCTTCCTGTGTATTTTAAATGAAACAGATATAACAAAGAAAGCAATGTGAATTTATACAGCTCCAGTGTGGGAGAAACAAAGAAGTTGGTTGAAAAGACAGACAGAAATATATCAGCCTTGCAATCTCAAGCGACCCTCAGGCAGGTACAGCACATATGCCTTCTGGCTTTACTGCAGACAGAATTCAAAAGATCAGCCTTTTTCTGACCCCAGATATGAGCATCTGGCGAAGACCAGCATCCTTCACAATTTTGGCAGTTTGCAAAGACACAGGCTGGCCTGGATTACAAATCGGAAACACTCCTCACAGCTGAAAGTGTATTTTTTGCCATTGGGATAGTAGAAAACAGAGAGAGACATGCATGCAGTTGGGGGAGGAGAAGGCAAAGTAAGACTGCTTTTTCTCTGCTCTTGAAACCTATGATGCAAATACTTATGCATGAGGCTGAGAGGAATTCTTGGGTCATCCTTCTACCCTGTCTAAAAACATACCCACGTCTAAAAGGAGAGCTCGCAACAGTGCCTAAGTTTGAAAACGTGCTGATGTCAGAATTTTGCTCTATTTACATGCCTTCGGCGAAGAGCAGCCAACTACCTGCTTATCATAAATCTTTCCTCTCCCTCCCTTCATCCCCTCCACTGAAACCCCTACAATTTTCAGTACAGAACACCAAAGCACAAGTAGGTTATTCTGTGTATGAAAGCAGTGCTTGTGAAAGATGTTGAATGCACAGTCCCGGAGACCCACATCCTCTGCAGTATAGCAAAGGAAAAAAAGATACATCATGGATAGCAGCACTGTCAGCTTCCTTGCTCTGACTTACCAGCTTCACTGAGCTTGAAGAAACACCCACTGGGGTGAAAGGATCATTCATCCTTTATAGCCAAGTTGTTGTCCTAACTGCTAAAATTGCCATACAGGCTGCTAATTAGAGCCAGTTATGGTTATGGCTTTTGCAACGCTGACAGATGTGAACTGTTCACCCAAAGCTTACCCTGAAGGTTGTGCCACTTATAAAAGCTATCAGTTGTAACGATCTGCTAAACTATGGTAGATTTATACCTGCTAAAGATGAAAACAGAGAGAATAGAGCTGAAGAAAACCCTCCAGAGATTGCTTGAGCCATCTCCCTACACCAGAAGAGCACGCTTACTTTGTTTTTGGGAGCTGTTTGTCTAACCTACTTTTATAGGCCTCCTCTAACAGGGACTGCAGAGCTTCTACATGCAACTCATTCCAGTGCTTCATAAGAACTTCCAAGAGAAGGGGTTTTTTAATGGTTAACCTAAACTATCCCCGTACTTCCTATTTGCCATATTCCTTTCCTCTTTGCAGGGTCTTGCCATACACCAGGTAAATATGTCTCTCCAGTCTTTTCCCAGTTTATAATTCTTTCTGTCTTTCTCCAAGCGTGACATTTTCTGGATAATTCTCTCATCATTTTATTATCCTCTTTGGACTCTGTTCATCTGGGTTATATCTTCCCTGTAACGCATGGCCTGAAACAGATTAGACACTGTTACAATTGAGATTTTGCAAACCTGAAGAACGCAGGAGGGTAACGGCAATGTCTTACAGGTGATGATCCTGCCTATACATCCCAGACTATGTTTATGGGAATGCAGAAGCAACCTGTAGCTCACCTATGTGTATCATGTGAGTCAAATGACTCACTGCTGTCACCCCATTTCTTCTTCTCCTTTGTCTGACACCTCCTCCCCCACAAAAAGAGGATACTTTGGCCACACTCCAAAATCTCTGCAGAAGCACTGAGAATCTTGAGATGTCCTTCAATGGTGATATTAAGGACAGCAATAAATAAAAGACAGGAAGAAACCTTCATAAGACTGCTACTTCTCACCAGTACCGCTGGGTGGGAGGTGGATAAGTCTCACTTTAGCAGTATATTTACCAGCATAGGGATAATCCTGGCTGCTTTCTTTTCACCATCTAATTCTTGCCTTGGTCCTATGATAGAAAAACTACATGTCATCCAGAAAAGGATTGTGTCATTTAAAACAGTACGTAACAGTAGAAATATCCATAGGTTTGGGGCCTGGTTGTTTTTCTTAAACCTGATCTCTGAATACAGACAACACTCAAACTGCATTAAAACTGTTATTTTCATGACAGCAAATATCTCTGAGCTCATGTATTAATCTGGAACTTTCATGTATCACAATGCCCCAAACGCACAGCTGTCAAATAGATTATTTCTGTGATTGATATAAGATGTATGGTTATGACGTCGAGAAAAGGCTGCATTGTGGGACAAATGTCCCTGAGCTTTTGGTACTATAATTCCCAGAGAACTGGTATACGTTTGAATTGCTTTATCTTGGCATAATGCAGAATTTCAGTAGAAGCCGTATTAGCTCCCTTACTAGAAAATCACAAAAATCCCTCAATACAGCATTTACAAATCACATAATTTAGATTTTTTAAAATTACCTGTGTAAATAAATACACACATGAACACAAATACATCTGGAGAGAGGCATAAAATCATGTCTTAGCCATAGTATAGCAGTTAATCATATCCCGTGCATTCTACTAGGAGCAAAGGGTTTCTATAAAAATTAAAATGCATGGATATGTATGCCCTTTGGGAATTTCCTTGTTTAAATATTTGCGTTTAGTAAGAAAATGTTGAAGAAATTTAAAAATAGGCATTACATTTGATGAGGTTCCTGTATTTAAAAAAACCAACAAAATCTATCACACATATCAAAAATTCTCCTGTGTAAAAGTAGGCTATAATAGCCTAGATTCTCCTTTAGAATGAGAAGTACACTTGTAACATTGTCAAATGATATTAGCTTTATATGATATTCACGTCAGATTCCTGATGAAATAAAGGCCCATATTTTGCCATCAGTGCTGAGCAGCATCCTTCCTCACAATTTGTTCCACTGAAATGAATAGTTATTCTGCTAGAAAGCATCTTATGTCAACATAGTCTGGATCTATAGAATGAGTGGAAAGAAACAGTTACCTTTCTATTGCTTCCTTCACCATGTTATCATTGAACTTAGATGACATTAAGTATATATAATTAAGTGTATCCTATTTTAGATTATGAAGATACTTGCTACTTTTCACAACATTCGTCCATAATTTCACATTTTCTATGGCATTATAGCTTAAAATAGTACAAAGATACATGGCATTTACGGCTCAGAAAGACCTTTGGCCTTTGACCTTGAAAGATCTTTATGTGGAGGCCCATGGTGGATTGATTTTTGACAGTACAGTGACAGAGCCATACAAAAAAGGTATTCATATTGACCAAGTCAGTGGATATTTCAGGTCAAAATGTCAGCAGTTGTCTTTTTCAGCTGACATCCTGGTCTGAGAAAGTTGGATTTAAGGTTTTCTTGACTCTCATATTTTGATTTCTTGCCATATATGGCTGTGTCATTAGTTCCCCGGAATGCCTTTCAGTTTCTTCTTTGAAAAATGCTAAATAAGTTCTCACTTTACCTACTGACTGAATAAGAATACAAAAACAACGGACAGCTGTGAGGCATCTGCGTGTCACACAAACACTGTTGGCACAGTTCCTGCATTCAAGAGATCAGCAAGAGCCTAGTAAATAAGCTTTCTTCACTAAAGACCACTTTTGTCCATGATCATTGGAGCTGTGCTTTACTCATACACCCTCTGAATTCCTCTTTTCTTCAGTAATCACACATGCCTAGCATGATGGCTGATTCTATTCTACAGTCCTGGGCCACGTAATTATGTGAGTAATTGGCAGACAAGATGTTGTGAATACCTGAATCCCAGGTTAATTGAAACTAACACCTGCCTGAACTCTGCTGTTGTAATGGATGCAATAATACAACAAGATCAGGTCCTATTGAGTTGCATAATCTTTTCAGGACAGGGTTTTTGATCTCCCTCCTTTGATTTGAGGGCGGTGGCAAACTAAAGTATTATGTCTTTGTTGAAGCTTATAACAGATGAATCTGAGGCTGAAAATGAAGATCCTTCCAGTTAATCTGTATTGAGAAAAATCAGTGAGCACAGATCTTTCGCATCTTTCAGTTAGAAAAGAAACAGCATACACAGCTGTCAACACAACCGTCGTCAGTAACAACGTTACAATGTTACCCTAGAGTAACCCAGGTCGTTACCCAGGTAGTACAAACTGCAAACTTTTGATTCATGAGGCTCAGCGTGGCCAAAATTCACACTAGCATCACCCAACATCCCAAACTGGGCAAGCATTACGGCATTACGCGGGAGAGGTTATTCTAGTATACTTGGGTTGAGGTTGATTTTCTGCTGCCTTGTCCTTCATGCTGTCATAGTTCAAAGGCATGTCGTTTCAGTGTCTCCTGTGTTACTTTCTCACTGGCAAAATGGTGATAATGGTACATCCCTACAGCACAGACAGGCAGGCAGACAGACAGACCGACCTGTCAGAAGAGCAGAGGAGGTATTAAGACAAAGACTTCCAAGTTATAGAAAGACCTTAAGAAGAGGTATGCTTTACTTGATAAAACCTCCCAAGCAAACATAGCTTTTCTTGTTCTTTTACTGAAACTATGGCAATCTTACGTCTTTTAAATAAAATCAGATAGACTATTTTAAACATAGCTTTTATCTGACATAACTAGACTCTTGGAAGTACTTCGGTTCAAACAGACCTCTATTGCAAGAGAATATTGGATCAGAGCAGATAATCAAAGAAGTTTGGCAATAGAACCTGATATATTTAGGAATAAAATAGTACTGTATGGTTGCTAGTAAAAGCAGAAGACAGGGCTTGATGACCCAAAAGGTCTTATTTTTCTAAGTTAAACAAGACATGGTTTTTCTATGTTAGAAGAAATGTTGGGTTTACTTATAACGGTGCAAACTGTGTAAAGCTACTGTACTCTTTGTAAAGGGAAACCAAATAGAAAAAATATTTAAAAGCCAAAATGTGGCCAGAAGACTTGGGATTTTCAAAAGCCCACGGTCCTTAGATTACTTACACCAGTAATCTTATTACAGACTTCTCTGGGAACTGCTTGACCACCCCAGTTGCCTCTGAAAATCACAATTAATTTATTTGTCTCAGGACTAATGGGGGAAAAAAAAGATTTCGGGAATGAAAAGATTTTACTGTAAAGACCTGAAGCAAATGGGAGAACAAAACGCCTACTTTAGAAGTCAGGAGAGGCACAATCACAACAATTAAGGGCAAGACAGAGAAGTGGGGAGGAGGGAGTTGGGAAAGTGGAGTTCCCAAATTTCAGCAGTTATGTAGGCCTCAGTTTAAATGTAATATGGCTGCAAAAGAAAGGCAATGTACTTTGGCTGATACCTTTTCAGAGACATATTGACAAGAAAAACCTGAAAGTCTTTTAGAAAGGGACAGGTAGCTAAATGTAGCATAGTGTACCTCTCCCTCTGGGAATCGTATAACTACAGAAAGGCTGTAATAGAAGTAACAAGAATATTTCATGATAGAAGATCAGTGTGGTTCTATTAGCAGCTGAACAAGCCTGAACATGTTTATCAGCCCAGTGCTTTCAAAATCTCTTTCAGTAAAAGGCTGTGTCCTCTATATGTCTTAGTGTATCATTTTTTTTGCCTAACAGGGCTTGATTTTTTTTCAAGCTGAGCACTGTCTGAATAGCTTCCCTAACGTCTTTGTTTAGATCTGGTCTATAGATCCCACCTTACTCCCACTGATGTCAGAAGGAAACGCTCTCAGCAGACATCCTGTGGAACGACAATACCTAATTCTGTCTTTACTTCCAGCATTTTGCAGTGTTACATCCATCCCATCAGAAGTTGTGAATAATTTTTATATCTGCTAATATATTCTTATTTGTGAGCACAAGATCTAGCAAAGACATTCTCAGTACCTTTTTAAAGGTGTTTTTCTGCTAGGATACCACTAAATCAGAATGTCTACTCTAGTGTTAAACTCGTGGATATGAAACACAGCAAATAAAAAGAAAATTAGATGAAAGCTGTGTATGAACATAGGGTTAATCTGACTCAGCTGCCTCACAGTAAAAATGGCAGGTATCCTGTCCAGATAGGATTTCACTGAAAAATATCTATGGTGCATAAATGCTGTCTTATTAAGTGTGCTATCCTCTCACACTATTACCTTTTCTGTAGCAAAGACAGAAGTATGGTTATCCTTTCCATCACACATCTTCTGACAGAAAACACAGGGAGCAGTGGAAATTAAATATTGTAGTATATATTTGGCTAAGATACTAACAAAACCCTAAGGTAATTCCCTGAAAGACTGCGAATGCTGAGGTGACAGGCGGGGGGGCTGAGGCAGGGATGGGGGGAGAAAGACATTGCGCTGCTGGGAGAGAGCCACAGCTATGTTTCAGTCAAATCTGACCTACTTTAATGAAATCAGGTCATCTGTGAGCTCTTCATTACACCCAGACTAAACAGTACAAAACACAGCAGCCAATGTCTCTGTCTTTTCAGAGTACCACTAATTCTCATTACAACATTGTTATGTATTCCTTAATATATATTGACTTAGTCATCTCGCCACACCAAAGCTGGTAAACAGTGATGGGGAAGGAAGTAAAGTAAACATGATTACTGACTTTAAAAAAAAATAAATAAAAAATAGGGTAAACACAGCTATGCCTCCATAATGTGTCCTCAAGGGAATATGGAAACAAAAGAAGGCACAACTGTCTCACAACATTAGCCATGACGGATGGAGCTCACCTATCATACCAGCAAACTCTTAACTGTTACCAGCCGCCTTAACAGACAAAGCGGAGGCTGGAGTCAAACAGAAGCTGGTACTGTAAGCTTATGCTCAAATTCTGCTCGGTGTTCAGTGTTCTATAAACTAGGAAGGTGACAGCCCCATAACAAATAAAATATACTGGTGAAGTTTTAATGTGATGCACACATCTGCATTTTTGTTCATACAGAGACAGACTGTATATATGTGTGTGCAGGTATGGATGTGTACATGTGTATTTTATTATGTACCCGTGTATATCCACTTGTTCGTACACCAATATGTCTGTTCTTGACAATAATGTACATTGAGATGTACGCACTGCATTTAGACAAAGAAATATATATATATGTATATCTCTAGCTGTATATGCATATATATCTAAAGATGCATATACATATATATATGTATAAAAGCATATTAAGTAACAGACATGTCCTTGTGAGCATATTAAACCTACACTATTACAGTATGTGCATGTCTCTATAGTGAATAGGATATATGTACGAAAGGCTACTGTGTACCAGAGAAAGAGTCATCTCTTATTAAAAGAATTAATATGTTTTATTCCTATTGTTTATCACAAAATTGTAATCTTTACAATTTCTGTTCAACATTAGTTAGAAGAGTATTTATGTTCATTTTGTTTTGGAGACCAAAAACTCCACTCCTTTGTCCACATAGGGCCATCTGGTGCATGTGAGATCTGGCATCTGGTGCCATAAGGAATGACACCCAGCCTCCTGCTGCTACTCCAATAAGCCACAGGTCACCGTACGTCCCATACCATACCTACGGCCTTGTGTGGACATCTCTGAAACCTTAGCTCATCTCAAAAGGCACTATACACTAATGTATAGGCAACTGCATCGGGCCCTTACATTCCTTTACCTGTAGACAGCTATCATTAAAACATTTTCACTGCATCTCGCTGATTTTCTGTTTTTTCTAACCCAGGTTTAATTGGGAAATCTATTCGGTACTTGCTACAGAACTATCTTTCTTCCCCTGCTATCTCATTGTCCAAATTATTTCTCAGTCTGTCCCTGTCACCTACTTGTGGGTGGCTCAGTGTACTCCACCTGGCTCGATGCAGGGGTCTAGAGTATAGGAGTCCATGTGTGCCAATGCTTTGGACAGAAGTATTTAGGTGAAATAAAGGCTTACAGAGATCATAGAATCATAGAATAGTTTGGGTTGGAAGGGACCTCTAAAGGTCATCTAGTCCAAACCCCCTGCAATAAGCAGGGACATCTTCAACTAGATCACGTTGCTCAGAGCCCCGTCCAACCTGACCTTGAAGGTTTCCAGGGATGGGGCATCCACCACCTCTCGGGGCAATCTGTTCCAATGTTTCACCAACCTCAGTGTAAAAAATTTCTTCCTTCTATCTAGTCTCAATCTACCCCCCTTTAGTTTAAAGCCATTCCCCCTTGTCCTGTCACAACAGGCCTGCTAAAAAGTTTGACCCCTTATAAAAAAGTTTATCTTTTTTATAAGCTCCCTATAAGTACTGATAGGCTGCAATAAGGTCTCCCCGAAGCCTTCTCTTCTCTAGGCTGAACAACCCCAACTCTCTCAGCCTTTCAGCCTAATTTTCCTTATTCAGTACTGATGCAGTAAAGTTGTGGTGTTATATCTGGGAAGGAAGAGGTCACCTTTGCCGACGGAGACGGGAAGGT
>NW_008795017.1:507235-520048 GCF_000699145.1 Aptenodytes forsteri
ATTAAACAGTACTGGTCCCAATACGGACCCCTGTGGGACGCCACTCATCACCAACCTCCATCTGGAGGTTGAGCCGCTGACCACTACCCTCTGGATGCGACCATCTAACCAATTCTTCACCCACCAGACAGTCCACCCATCAAATCCATACCTCTCCAGTTGAGAGAGAAGGATGTTGTGGGGGACCGTGTCAAAGGGCTTACAGAGGTCCAGATAGGCGACATCTGTAGCCCTTCCCGTGTCCACTGATGTAGTCACTCCATCATAGAAGGCCACTAGGTTAGTCAGGCAGGACTTGCCCTCGGTGAAGCCATGCTGGCTGTCTCGAATCACCTCCCTGTATGACAACCTAGGGAGCACATCCCTGAGGCCATGCCAAACTTTCTTTGGCAATGCCAATTTAAGACAATTTAGATGGTTCTTGCCACTTTCACCTTCATCCATTTGTTCCCTTTCCTATTCCATTCCCTGTCTTGTGTTAGGAGAAATGATTGTACAGCTATGTGGGGAACCAGTGGTCCAGATCTTGGCTAAGCAAGTGTCTAATTCCCGTTGAAACCAGTATTACACATATAGATATCCCTCAAGTTCTGAACCTTCATGGTATATAGAGTTATAATTTTAAAATTATTACTTAGATGACTGGAACTAGAAGGAGGGGCAGCTCTCAGGAGTCCAGCTGGCTGTGATAGACGCAATGCTTACTGACTATGGTAAAATAGAGTAGACATATTTTCATTTCTTGCTACATCTGGAGAGTTACCCCCTTCTATCTTCTGTTTTCTTACAGCCTCTGCTGCTACCCAAACTGCTCATTTCTTCCCATTCTAGCCAGCTGAATCTTCTATGTCATCCATATGGTGGCTTTAAACCGCCAGAGAAGCAGGGTTGAGAGAAGAAGGGGAAGGATGAAGCATACAGGAACAGGTAATATCCTATGCGCTTTTAATAGAGGACATGTGACTGTGGCTAAAATACTGCAAAAATATACATCATTTAGGAAATCTGAAAATTCTTGAATAAGCATAACTGACAACTGTGTCCAAACAAAGGTCCTTAGTCTCCTTTCTGAAAGAGCTGGTGATAGGAACTGCTGAGTCTCCTTTATAGGCTGCCGTGGTCCCTTCTCTGAAGGAGGTAGGGGGAGGGTAGGAGGGGAGAAGGTAGGGTAGGACAGTGATTAGTATCTGTAAAACCCAGCTTTAAGCAGCATACTTAATGGTGGGATTTTGGCAGACAAATATTGACAGCGCACTAATGTTGCTAAGCTAGCAGTCCCCTGCTGAAGGGCTGGAATGTGCGAGCCACACAAAAGCCTGCCTATGGGACAACACAGAGCGCCACTGCACTAGCAGCACCTCTCGGTGCTACCACATGCATCAAAGGAGTGGGCTTTCTTGCAAAATTTGCTCCTTCCAGTGGGATAAGTCTATCCTCCGCTTTGGTTGTTGTTGCTGTTGTTTTTCCTGCGGAAGAAGCCAAAGAACAGGACTGAGGTAGTGATTTTTCCCTTGGAGGAAGCAAAGAGTGGGCAGCATTTTTCTTTGACACGGGGGAAAAGCCTAACATGCTGTTAATCCCCACAGGAGCAGATCACACAGTGGCCCCTGCATGTGCTGCAGCTTCAACAGAGACTGTCTGGATCCACATTGTACCCAGACTCATATCCCACCTCCCTGTCACCTCATTTACAGGGGAATTTTACCCCTGCAGCCTATGGCTTTAAACGTATATTGATGACGTCATTGGCAGAGTTTTGTCTTGTTACCATTGAAAAGCTGTGAGAAAAAAACTGATGCAAGATAACTGTTGGTGTCTGAATATCATATCTGAAACTCCACCTGGTAACTCAGTGTATGCCATGATCTGCTTTGATTCACCGTGGCTGGAACCTAAGACATGCTTTTCATGCACTGTGACTGACACAAAACACAGCTCAGAGTTAGATTACTTGTATCTATACTTTTCCATTAGAGGTTTTAGTCTTTAGGCATTTTCGTAAATGAAATACTTTTATTTCCATTTGTATATTATTTTGAAGTAAATAACTAATTGAGAAAATTAAGATTTTAGCACTGAGCAAAACCATTATTGCTTTTTCTGAAAAGCTGTCTGGCTTATATTCCAGTATCGTATTTACATCCAATTACAGGCTACTTTGGACCACAGAAAGGTTAATCCAACACTGAAAAGTGAATAGAAAGGCTCCCATCAATTTCCAATAGTTTGGCCTATGTTCATACCAATGGTCAGAATTGGTACCTAGGTCTGATTTTCTTAAAAACTTTCAGGAAAATGTCATTATGAAGCTTCACAACCTCAATCACAATTCACTAGTCCATCCAGCATGGTTTAGGGTGTCTCCACGGAATGCAATTCAGGCCATGTAATGCTACTTGAAATTGCAGAAAGGAAAGTACAAGTCTTCAGACATATCTTCTGTCAAATTAATCATGGACTGTTGATTCAGAGATACCAAATGTCAGAGATGTTTTTTTCATTTTACCATATGATAACCCAAGTATGTTCATGCATTTCTGTAAAAGGTAGTGATATTTTTTCTCCTCTAGTATATCACTAGGGAGAATAGACAGTGCTGTATGTACAACTCTATTCACAGCAAAAGCCAGATAAACCAAAAGAACCACTTATAGCTAGGCAGATGTTCATAACCTTGATTTTATAACCTCCAAACAACAGTGTTTGATTCGATACATGAAAAGCAATAAATCAGGAAATGTCATGACAAATGGAACAGTAAAAAGGAAACAAGGCAATAATCTGGGAAAAACATTTCTGATATAGATTATCTGTGGCTTTCCTAGCTTGTGCTTCAGAGATGTTCAGACTATGGTATGACATGTGCTAGGTTTTAATAGCTATATTATCTCGCAGCCCAGAAGGCCAACCATATCCTGGTCCGCATCAAAAGCAGCGTGGCCAGCAGGTCAAGGGAGGGGATTCTGCCCCTCTACTCTGCTCTGGTGAGACCCCACCTGGAGTCCTGCGTCCAGCTCTGGAGCCCTCAGCATAAGAAAGACATGGAGCTGTTGGAGCGGGTCCAGAGGAGGGCCATGAAAATGATCAGGGGGATGGAACACCTCTCCTCTGAAGAAAGGCTGAGAGAGTTGGGGTTGTCCAGCCTAGAGAAGAGAAGGCTTTGGGGAGACCTTCTTGCAGCCTCTCAGTACTTCAAGGGGGCTTATGAGAAAGATGGCGGCAAACTTTTTATCAGGGCCTGTTGTGACAGGACAAGGGGGAATGGCTTTAAACTAAAGGGGGGTAGATTTAGACTAGATAGAAGGAAGAAATTTTTTATGCTGAGGGTGGTGAAGCACTGGCACAGGTTGCCCCGAGAGGTGGTGGATGCCCCATCCCTGGAAACACTCAAGGTCAGTGGGGCTGACCTGAGCAACCTGATCTAGTTGAAGATGTCCCTGCTCATTGCAGGGGGGGTTGGACTAGATGACCTTTAGAGGTCCCTTCCAACCCAAACTATTCTATGATTCTATGATTAAGTTATTGAGCACATCAGTGTATTAGCTAGCCGGGAAGAAGAGGGAGTAGTCAGAATTGTATAACCTGGCAGTTTTCTGAAGACAACAAGCAGTGGATACCATTTAATTTCAGAATGACCACACCAGATAGAAAATCTAGTCATATATAAAAGCATCAAACCATACATAAAAGCGTGTGATACAGGCTTTTTCATTTTTTCATAAATTATTTTACTGCTTTGACTAAGCGTGGAGAAATTATACATTTGCTGAACTGAGCTAAGGCCAAAGAAGAGCCACATCATTGTTTTCTCCATTTGTCATTCAAATCCCTCTAGGTTTTATCTGGCATATTTATAGCTTTATATCCACATTAATTAAAAACTTTAATGAGATTTTGGTTTAACTGATTATATATGCTAGCAACAATACTAAGCATATACATGGAATTCATGTATACTCACAGCATTTACAGCATGTATAGTTCTCAGCTGTAATTTGTAAATTTTATTGCATATCATCACTGTGGACAAGGTTTGCAATCCATCCAACAATTTCTATGAAATGACTTGTATGTAGCTTCTGTAGCCAACAAGAGAAATGACCATAATGGATTGTGGAATGATGCACTGGTTGATGTGATTTCCTCCAGGAGAATGGAGGCAAGGGAGGCTGGGAAGGAAGAAATACCAAACCTCATGCAGACACAGGCAGACGTTATTTACAGTGATAAATTTTGCCGTAGAAGACGAGTCTGCCTGAGCTCTAGCAACAATGGAGAAAGCCTCAAGAGCTCCAGACGTAGCTCAGAGCATGAACCATAGATGCTATTAATTGCTTCCAAAGGGTACTCTCTATATTGACCCTATGATACAGTTCGCTTCTGCCAATACATTTCACAGTTTATACAGAACTACCTTGAAATGAAACACTTTGATCTTGTTCAACAAACTAAAATATCTTGACCTGGACAGATCTGACCCCAAACCAAATATTTCATTTTGATTTTGCTGACATAAATATTTGATTTTCAGATGAAAGTTTTTGCTTTTCAGGCTAAAAATGGCAATAAATAAAAATTCAACATAGGTATCTCTTCAATGAAAACATATATTTTTCTTCTAAAAATTTTCTAAAATTTTTTTCTGCCTGAATGTTTCTGATAAATACACAGCAACACTATATACATAAATTCACATATACACAAGAGTATATCTGTTAGATGTATGCACATAATCTCATATTTATTCACTCTTTGGAAAGATACCAACAATCTGCTAGTTGATAGGTCAGGATTCTCCATTTTAGCTAGATGAAAAAAATAGTTAAAATATGGGAAAATTGGAAAAAAAATCATAGAAACAAGCAAAAAAAAAGACCTCTTGCTTTCTTGGTATGTAAAGAAAACACTAAATAAACAATTTGTGAACCCAGTAACGAAAGTCAACACTTAAATCTGTGTGAGTTCTCCCTATGTCTATTTATTTTTCTGTCTCCAAATATTAAATGCAAACTTCAATACAAAGCCAAGAATTAGGTTCCATACATAGAAATGCCTTAGTGATTGTGAAAAATAATGCTGTGGTGTCTCTAGTTGGGAGGTTTGGAAGAAAGAGAACTTAAAAAAAAAAGAAAAAAAAAAAGAAACTGTTCCACTTCATCTAGCAGTGCTGCAATACATCACTCCAATTAAATCCCAGCCAATAAGCAAAGGGACGTGTTAAGTAAAATTCATGAGCTTTGAATGCATGTGAATGAATATGCCAATCAGAATCAATGCCACCCATTCATCTGGTGTAACACCATGGTGATGACAATGAGCTTGAAAGCAGCCTTTGTTGTCATCAGCTGTGCAGTAGTTGCCACAGCCCCAGCCTGGATCAAATGTGTGGGACATTTAAATCTTCAGCATGGCACCAACACACAGAACATCTTATTCATGCCAAAAAAGGAGCTATAATCAGCCTCCGAGTAAATAATTCAGGATCAGTTCCTTAAAGGGCACAAATTTCCTTCTTTTAAAATGACCAAAAGGGTGTTCCTCTCCTTGCTTGACTTTACCATATGGACACAAGCACAGCTTTTTACAACCATGTAGTATATTTGTCACTTTAGAAAATCTGTTGCTATATTAATGTCTGTAGCTGAGACTTCTGTGGGCCTTAACTAATATTGTAATAGGAATATTTTTGTGGGACCCTGCATCTCAGCCCTTTTGAGTGCTGCAGTGGCAGATGGCTAGCTCTCACTGCTTTTACAATAACCATTTCATTTGTGATGCTTGACCTGAATTCCATTCCTTGTTTAAAAGTGTGTCTCAGTTCTCGAATGGTATTTCACAGAATTGCCATTTCCATAGTGTTTCCACATGCTGTTCTCCAAATAACACATTTGCCCATAAAACAGGGTGGAAGAAAAGAATATGGAACTAAGTGTCACAATTGAAAATGTTTAATCTAGGAATACGTATCCAAATACTGATGACAGCTTCATTTTTATTGGATTTAAATTATACCACTGTTATGTTCTTATATGTCAATTTGCATCACTTACAGATCATATTGTATTTTTAGTGCTTTGTGCTGTAAGTTACAGTTGTCTTTCTTCCATTGTGTTCTTAGTAGTTATAACATTGTAAATGTGAAACGCCATGCTAGAGAAACAGGCCTGTGAGTGGTGACATACACTCAACTTCTTTGAATAAATTAAGCATGCATGCTTGCAGTAATAGATCCACCCATTAATCAGCGTGTTTAAAAAGATGTGACAACCACTGCATAGAACTGATATTTCCCCAATTTACCAGCGGATATTACTCGCTGCTGAATGCTTTGTCTGCACATTTCTCATGTTATTTTTCTGTTCCTGGGTAGGAAATTAATCTTAAGAGGAAGAACAAGTGATCTTAAGGAACCTTATTTGGAAAGAGGTTCTTTCTGAGGTTTCTTCTGCAGCCAATTAAAATCTCAAGCAGAGGAAGCTGAACACATCATTCAAGTACCCATTTGATTAAGAAATATTAAACATGATGCCTAGATTTGGCCATTCCTTCTCATTCTCTGGGACCGAGTCCACAAAGAGTAAGTTAAACTTAATAGGGGGAATGAATGTGAGGACCACAAAGAGACAGCAGAAACGATGCTGCAGAAACAATGCTGTCTGCCCATTAAGATTATCTACAACCCTATATTGTGATCCTTCTGTTAGTGACCTAGTCTTTTCCTACCGGAAGTGACCTGGTCTTTTCCTAATGGAATTCTGCAATGCATTTCTTTAAAAAAAAAAATTTACTCTGCCTGAGCTTTTTGCAGCATCTTAGATTGATCCACAGCAGTTTGATGAAAGTTCATGCAACAGGCCCAAGTATGAGAGGACTATGAGACATACAGCAAAGATACATTCCACCTTCTAGCAGAAGACATATTTCTTTAGACTCAAAGTGAATGGCAGATTATTTCCAGCTGTAACTAAACCCATACTTTATGGCATTGTGCAGTCAATAGTAACTCAAATTTAAACAAACGATATATCTCTGAACATATATCCTCTTAGTTCTTTTTAAAAAGAGTTGTTTTCATAATTTGAGACAGAAACATTTTACTTAATTTTCAGTAACATGAAAGCATGAGAATATCCTCTGTTGATACTCTAGTTCTTTAGGGTTTTTACCTAAGTGTGTTGACCTTCAAAGACCCAGAAAGCTCTCTGTTGTCCTAGTGAAGGTAAAAAGAGTCCCAGAACCATGAGTCTTTTTCTCAGGTTTATCCTCAGGCAGCCACTAAGTAAAATGAAAATCTGACAAAAATTCAAGTTTTAACAAGAAGTTACAGACATATTTCTCCAGATATTCTTCATGATATATAACCATGCTATTACCACCAAGGCAAAACCAGTTCCTAAATGTTTTAAGCTGATTCAAGAGAAGGCAGGTACTTATCCTCATGGTGAGGAGGTTTCTGGAGTTCATTGCCACATGGAACTTATGGTTAAGAGTACATATCCACAGTTCATAAATTTGGAAAGCTCTTGGAAAGGCTCCTAGTCTCCTCACTTGCAACAAGTTATCACATTACACCTATGAAAAATACTTTCTCCCACCAGTTGCTTAGGGGACAGAATCTCAGCCCAAAGCTGGCCATACCGTTCTTACATACCCGAATGACAGCAGCACAATTGGCATGAAGCTATCAACTCAGAACAAACGCCAGGTCACCTGGACTCCTGCATTGCTCTCAGCTCTGTATCACAAGTTGTCACAAGCTCCTTAGACCTGTCGTCCATTTTATTCCACCAAATAAATCTCAAGGTTTTGCTTCTTATCGTCAAGACAGCATTGGGCTCACACTAGCTAAATGATTGTATGAAGTCTCTGGTCAACAGCTCTCCTATGGTGAAACGGTATATGAAAAGTTTTTTGTAATCTGGAAAGCTTTGTGGGAACTAATTTTTTTATGCTATTCTGTTTGGGTTTTGCAATAATAGACTCTGGCCTGAAAGGCAATTACTTTCTGTTATACTTAAGTGGACCAATGGGAAGTAAGTCACAAACTTTGTTGCTTCTTGTCTGCTGCTGTGGTTTAAATGTCCATCCAATGAACTAAGTACCTTCTTGTATTTGAAATTATATGGCTAATTAGATAGAAAATTAGATGGATTCTCTTTTTCTACAAATACATACAAAAAATGCACACATTCATATAGAGAACTCTAAGAGTTTTAGATGTCACTATTTTCACACTTAACCTTAATTCCTGACAGGTGGTCAAAGAAATTTCATTGCATTTAATAAAGCAGGTTTCACGCAAAACTTAATCAGAAGTTGCTTAATGTGTATGCAGAAGCAAATTAAAAACAAAACAAAAAAACCCAACAAAACAAAAAAAACCACCACTGACAGCCCTCAATAGCTATTCAAACTTGTCATAATTATATCACTAATTTTCTTCAGCAACTCCCAAACCAAAGGTGAAGTTATAGTTCTATCTTTTGACCCATTCAGCCTTGGACTGACTTACAATAAAATTATGTAGAAAACAGTTAATGTTGACCATGGTGGTATTTTCTGTACGTTATTGGGATACCTGTCTTGGTATTAATGAGAAAGCCCAAACTCATCTCTGTTTGCCCACTACTTAGCCACAATTTTGATCATTAGTGACTAAAGCTGGTATTTTCAAAAAGATGCTAAAGGAAATCTATAGTGTTATACTGAGTTTTTAAGGCTGATCTCTTGCTTCTTTGGGGATTTTGAAAAGGGACTGAATCTGAAGCTGCAACTGAGAGGTGCTGCGTTTATGTTTAGTATAGACTCTGTTTCAGCATTAGATTGAACGTCATATTTCTTACAAATGAAGGGCTACTGTTGGAATATTTCTTTTATGGGTAATTCCATCACAAAATGTATTCACATCCCATTTTCAGGGTTTTTCTTAAGATCGGAAATATACTTATACTTTACTAGACTAGAAGATTTAGAATCAATATTCCTTACAACCACAATAGCATGCATATACAAAGAAGTAGAAAATAAAATGACATTATTTAAAAAATATAACAAGTCACCAATTATTTCAGATTTAGGGGGCTGCTTATGGGCTAACTTGAGATGTAAGCAAATAAGTGCTAATTAATTAGAATCTATGACAGTGTTCAGTACCATCTCTTTGATCTTTCACTAGTAGCTGCCAACAAAGCACACATACTCACAATGCTTTAGTTTCAGTCAAGTGATCAGCAAAACATGTTCAGCTCATTTAAATAACAAAAGCTGGTAAAATACAACTATCTTTTATAGCATTAAGCAAAGATTTGAGTTCAGATGACAGCATCTGGCACTTATAGAACAGATAACTTGGAGCCATTTATATTGGACAGATAACTTGAGTTAAACTTAAAAATGGATGAAGCCACAAGCCAGAGGCTAGAATAAATTCCACAATAACTCCCCTGCTCAACCATTGGTATTCTGGCTATTTAACCACAGATATACCGTTGCTCTGTGAACAGTGTCACACAAACATCTGGGCAGAAAGACATACTGTGGATAGTTCACAAACAGAAGATGCATTTGTTTCAATGATATCAAAATTCAGAGGAAGCATAGAGCAACAAAAATAAGTGATGTGTACAGGCCAGAATCTAGATTTCTGTATATACGGCTATCACACCTTTTTGAGCTGGAGTGTTGGGATTTTTCTGTACATGTGTATATATTTTCGAGACTTATTAAAAGGAATAGCTATGTGTCTGTGAAAATGGGATATGTTTGAAATATAATCAAGAATATATAGTGACATGAACAGTGTTTAAATTTTAGGTTTTTTAATACAATTTTAGAATGGCATCATTATATACACATATTAAAAAAGATTTTTCTAACATTGTCATATTTTAACCTACAAAGGTAAGGCACTGTCTTGCTTGTATACTTTCTTCTTTATTGCTCCAAGTATTTTGGCTTAGTGGGATACATGGTTCTCTTCTAGGAGGCAAACTGTTGAGAGGAAGCAGAAATTTAACTGTACAGGTGTTCTAGTTCAATGGAGCACTTGCTCAAGTATGGAGTTAAATCCTGCCTCTAATTAGCAATTTAAGTTGAAGCCACGCCTAAGTGCTCTGTGGACTCAAGACTCAGAGAAGACAGCTGCAGACAGGCACGTTGATTTCCTCAGGTGATGTGGATGAGATGATGGGGAGGACCATGGGAGCACGGCTCCCTGCAGTGGGTGCTGCAGCGGCAGTGGTCCCCGGCCTGTGCTGACTCCCAGACTATTCTCTGGGATTGTGTCTGTGCCGGCAACGGTTCAGCAGACTTGACAGCTGAGATTAGCAAGTCCCAGTGCTTGGGCCTGAGCACAGGCACTGTTTGATTTGCTAGTATAGACTTAGCTCGTGTGCAGCCATGTCCCCATCGCCATGCCCAGCCATCCCGGGGCTGTCTGATTCCCAGTCCCCCCACCGGGCCTGATCCTGACCCCCGCCCACAGGCTGGTAACCCACCCAGCCTTGGCCCATCCCCTCCCCCAGGGAGGTGCCCAACACCCATGTGCCCCTACAGGTGATTAGTCAGTAATCAGCAACGCTTTAGTAGCTGCTCCAGCGCACACTCAGGTTGAAACTGTCTCCGCCCCCTTTTAGGAAATGTGTTCCTCCGTGTTCCCTTCCCACTTAAGTTCGACCAAGCTTAGACAATTTTTGTAAAGGGATGGTTCATTTCAAGAAAAATAATCTTCCTGTGCGCTCTCCTGTGGACTGGAAAGTGAAGCCCAAAGGTCATCTTTTCTATCTAGAGCATAAGAGTGGCCACGTCACGTTAAATCAAAAGTTCATCTTGCCCAGCATCCCATTCCCATCGGTGGCCAACAGTGATGCCATGGAAAGACATGGCAGTACAAAATATACCTTACTTCCTACAGCAAAAGCTTCCAACCATCAGTGGTTTAGTGGCTCTTTGAGACCCGACATATCTGAAATGGTGAAGTTGCAGCTTGCAGGAAGGTTACAAAATGACTTCATGTATTTAGCTCAGATGAAGCTCACCGCTTCCTTGTAGACCCAGGAGAAAGGGAGATGGGAGGGGGGCAGGTGACGTGAATCTGTGGCACATTTTCGTACAAACACAGCCCCCAATTTTATTAAGCTTGTCCAGTTAAAATCGTGTATTTTGACACTTGTTTCAAGAATTTCTTATTTTGGCTTAGCTTAACCCTGTTCCAAACTGATTTAGATTAAAACATTGTAAGCTTAGCCTAAACAAAAAGAATTTAAACAGAGCCTTTTCACATTAGATTAACCAAACTAGTTGAAAATTATAATTTAACTTAAATTGTTGTAGCATTGTAGATGTAGATAAAGTAAATGTGTAACTGAGAGAACATGGCCTCAGGCACATGTTAAAATATCCAGTTAATCACAGTAGTAAGATGACTAGCCCAGCTCTCAGCCATAACATGAATTAGTCCATCAGCTCTCATACTTAATCACATCAAAACTTCACACTATTTTTTCAGCCGCAGAACATACCATGCAGCCTCAAACTACCCATCAGCAATACACCAAGGAAACAAATACCCTTCTTAGTTTGTTCTGAAAATATTGAGACCATCCACTTGAAGAAATATGTGGAAGTTAAACGCATCTTACCAGTACAGGTAAATTTTCCCTTTCCTTAAAATAATGTATTTATTAGAGTAAAAAAAGAAAACAGAATCTGCCAGTAGGAAGACTGATGCTCATTGCAGCAGTCCTGTACAGCACTTCAGTCTTCCCCACGAAAACTCTTTTGTTTACTGCTAACACATGTAACAATTCATGTGAATACACCAACACAGATGAAGCAGCACAGGCTAATTCCCACTTCAGAGACCTGCCACATCAATTAAGAGATGGCTTATGCTTTAATTCTGAAACTTGAAATGCCACGCTGAAAAACTAAGCATTCTCATCATCACATTAATATTCAATTCAGCTTTTCCTGGCCCTTTTGCCATGCCTTAAGGTCATTTACAGCAGTAATAATAACAATGCTAGACACTCAGCCAAGACAACGTTCAGCTAAATCTACACTACAGAATCCACTGTTCTGTGGGACCACAAGCAATACAGGTTTCCCTGCCTGGAAAAGGCCAAGTCATTTTAAGAAATTGGTTTGATACTCAGGAATCAGCATTAAAATTGTGCTACTGTGCTTCTAGTGAAGCACCTAAAAAAATTATTTTAATTTTTCATTTATGATAAAATCATTCTCGCTCTCCCTGTCAGTTACTAAATTTAAGTATGTAGGTGTTAAGCAATTTAAATTTCTTAATCTCAAGGATTTTAGTTCAAAGCAAATATTGCAAAATATTACTTTTAAAATTCATTTGAAGTTTAAAGATATTCATTTTCAAAGAGTTCATGCATATTTTGTCTTTTGTTTCTGTGAATATTCCAATGAATGGCTTGACAGGCAATAATATCAAGAATTTAAAGAAATTACATTTTTAAATGCAAGAATTTGTTGGAAACTTATGTTTAGAAGTTATGTTCACTCCATAAGGAAAAGTATCACACATTCATTTTTTCATTCATATAAAATAAATACAGTTCCAAATCCCAGACACTGAAATTTTTTAAAAAGCTTCTAGAAACTGACCTGCTAAATGAAAACTGTTCCTAGAATTTTCAGTGTTAATTCTATCAAGCCCTCTTGAGAAAATTGCAAGCTTCTTTTTAAACTTTGTGAACAGAAAAGGGATCTGGGTAGCTTTTTTTTAAGTGGGTTTTTTTTTTCTGAGATATTCATAGAATCATAGAATCATAGAATAGTTGAATCATA
>NW_008795017.1:520203-542739 GCF_000699145.1 Aptenodytes forsteri
CCATTCCCCCTTGTCCTGTCGCAACAGGCCCTGCTAAAAAGTTTGCCGCCATCTTTTTTATAAGCCCCCTTTAGTACTGAGAGGCTGCAATAAGGTCTCCCTGAAGCTTTCTCTTCTCTAGGCTGAACAACCTCAACTCTCTCAGCCTTTCTTCATAGGAGAGGTGTTTATAATGCTTCAAATAAGATTGCCTTTTTTACTTTGCCTAAATGCTTATATAACATAGCATAGCACTTGGCTGATCTTTAATGACTTTAATCATGACTACAGCTCACCTGTTAATTAAGGAAGCACTTCTTAAAAAATAACTGACCCTATAGAAAATTTGGACCTCATAGAACAAGTCTGTACTGCAATAGAAACAAAATATAGGTCTCCTGCACCCTGGTCCAAAACCAAGATGCAAAACTGTCTTTCCACTCAGAACTGGACACAAGCAAGGATCAGCCCCTGTCCCACAGTGCTTACACACTGTAAACCAAGTTGGATAAAGGAAACGAGGATGGGAAAGACAAAGAGAAGAGAACGGTATAGCCAGTGTCACTTACTGAGGAACTCGGAAAAGAGAGAACTGAACTGCTACTTCAAAAAGTGTAATGCTTCTCACTGAATATGGTTATGTGCAATACATATCTGAGCTCTTCTCTCCAGGTTCCTTTTATAGTCAGTGAAGGGCTAGTCGTTACAGACCATGTAGTAGACAGTGTAATTCAGTTTATCTTAAGGTAGGTGTATACATCATGGGCTGTACTCACTAGATCTCCACCAACAATAAGAAAATCCAAAGGTGATTAGCTGAGGACTGTATACTACTCTTCCAGAAACTGTAAATTAAGTGAGATGAATCTTACCCAGTGTGGTGTTTGGTCTATCTTTTAATCCACATTTTCTTTCAAATACAGAAATCTGTAGTAGACACACTACAAGAGCAACATGCTAACACAGCTGGAGATTTCTTTTATCAGCTGGGAAATATGGGCACTTCTGCTGCACAACATGTGGGCGATGAATCTGTTATCTCTAGGCAACAAGATGCATGTCCTGGGTACACCAGGCTTAATATCAATAGATAACAGAATAGGTGCAGCAGATAGTTAGCTAAGACTTCTGGAGACCTTCATGGAACTGGCAAGACAAATATTTTCTGTACAGAAAAAGATAATACAACCAGGAGAATCCCGATAAATGATAGCCCCAAATGCGGCCAGTGAGGCTTTGTTTCTGAGCAGGGTTTAAAAAGACAGCTGTTCCTCCATAACATACCTTCTGGCAAGGCTTGTCTCAGTGCTGCCGTCTCCGCCTAGTCTCTCCCCAAAAACTCTAGTGAGAAAAATGAGACATATTCAAGTCTTGTGAATGGTTTGCTCAAGATTGTCCAAGTTAGTTTTTAAGATAAGGAACATTAGAGTTGCCTTACAAAAGCAATCCCTGGCAATGGTGGAAAGGGGAGTACTTCCCATTTGTTTTTGCATGTTGTGCTTCTTGAAAAGCTAGCCGTCCAGCAGCTGAGGCTGAAGGTAAGCTATGCAGCTGCTAACAGCTTTGCTGTACTCATGAAAAATCAACAGCTTATCACATCATTAATTGTGAGTCATACCCTTAATGATCTGTTTGCATTTGCTGTTACTGACACAGTATGAACATTACTTTCATATCACATTAGTGCATTAATACAGCACTGGTCAAATATAGTTGTTCACACTGATACAGCTATCTGTGCTATATAATACTATGAAGCATCCCTTAGTACATTATATGATCCTACTTTGGCATAAATGATACCCTTTTAATGAGGCAGAAAATGAAAAAGGAAGAAAACCCACTGTACATAACAAGGAACAGATAGAGCACATTCTGAGAAACAGGATGGTTTAGTAGATAAGTTGGGTACATAAAAGAATGATTAAGTAGCCTAGAGCCCTTACACCTGAAAAAGAAAGAACTAAACGGAGAACATGATGGAGGCCTGAAAGTCCAGAGTAGTTCTTGAAGGTCAGAGGTTTTGTGCTGTATTCCTTCCAAAAGAAGAACTAGGCATCCCAAACAACCAAAATGAAATATTTCTTAAAGTGGTTCATAAATAAGTTTGTATCTCCTTTGAACAGGGTGTAATGGATGTTAAATAAATCACGTTTTAAAGTAAAATTGAAGGGAAAAAAAATCTTTCAGGGATGATCACTACACACACACATACAGAATCCCCACATTTTTGCCTTCAGAAGCTCCTGACTATCAAAATGATGGAGGGTGGAAGAATATCCTGAGGAAATATCACTATCTGTTTATTCTGTTCCTTAAACTTTTTCCAAGACAACCATTTTTGGTCTCTGTAGAAGAAAGGAGGGCTTTAGACAGACCTAGAATGACCAATTTTTATGAAAGTACACTGCAGTAGGATACAACAGCTATAAGTCCCAATCCCTGGCTCTCTTACACATCTCCTGTGTGATCTGGCAAATCTTTTGGCAGATCCATTCACTGGCACAAATGATGTCCTTTTTTTGTATTGAAGTCTCTGGGAATGAAATGGCTGGTTGCTATTTGTAAACTTGAAAATCAGTCACCATTGCCTCAGTTGCAAGTTTTGCAATAAAATACTTCCTTATCTCCCTGACACATTGGTGAACTACAGTCTGCAAAGCTCTCAGACACACTCAGAGTTCAGACCTTGGACAGAAAAACACAAGTCTTACAAAACAGGCATATTGTGTTCTGCTTCATCCCATCCCATGCTCCGTGTGCCTAACCCACAAAGGAGTAAGCTATGAGTGCTCTGAGTGACATTTGGATCACTTGGCATTTGTGTAAGGAGGGGAGTAGAAGTCTGTGTTCAGATGGCAATATCCTGGGATAGTAAATCCTATTTTCACTCTTGACAGTATTCGCATGATTATGACTGGCAGAAGATAAAATTATTAATTTCGGCAAGTTAACCTGATTCTGTGAAGAATTTGCCATATCAGATGTTGAGCATTTTGGTTCTGCTCAGGGCAAGTTTTGAAGGATATGCTTTAACATTAAAGATATTCAATCACAGAGGTTGTAAGTGGCAAACTGTAAGTAGAGAAGCACCTGGTAAACAGTCCTTAGTTTTAAATGATAGGTAGCCTGGTGTCATGGTTTAACTCCAGCCAGCAACTGAGCCCCACACAGCCACCCTCTCACTCCCCCCCCAGTGGGATCGAGAGAGAATCAGAAGGGTAAAAGTGAGAAAACTCATGAGTTGAGATAAAGACAGTTTAATAGGTAAAGCAAAAGTTGCGTGTGCAAGCAAAGCAAAACAGGGAATTCACTCACCACTTCCCATCGGCAGGCAGGTGTTCAGCCATCTCCAGGAAAGCAGGGCTCCATCATGCATAACCGTTACTTGGGAAGACAAAACATCATCACTCCAAACGTCTCTCCCTTCCTTCTTCTTGCCCCAGCTTTATATGCTGAGCATGACGTCATATGGCATGGAATATCCCTCTGGTCAGTTGGGGTCAGCTGTCCCGGCTGTGTCCCCTCCCAGCTTCTTGTGCACCCCCAGCCTACTCGCTGGTGGGGTGGTGTGAGAAGCAGAAAAGGCCTTGACTCTGTGTAAGCACTGCTCAGCAGTAACTAAAATATCCCTGTGTTATCAACGCTGTTCTCAGCACAAATCCAAAACATAGTCCCATACTAGCTACTATGAAGAAAATTAACTCTATCCCAGCCAAAACCAGTGCACCTGGCTTTCACCACAAGAGTAATTACTTATCCACCTCTTCGGCTACAAAAGCTTTCAGGCAACTCTTGATCTTTTTGTATGCTCTTTTAGCCATACCAAACATCAGTGCTATCAGATCTTGCATTGACAACAACCAGTAAGAAACTGAGAGATGTGCTAAAGACTTTGTAAATTGCTGGGGAATGACTGTGAGTTAAATGCATTTGAAATGGAGACACTACGCAGTATGCAATCATATAGCTTAAGAATTAGATTTGGAGTAGTTTATTTTACAGCACACGTGCAACACACAATACCCGCATCCTGTTCACAAAACCACATGAGTAAATACACACATTCAGTCATTTTAGCATATTGTGTACCCTATAGAAATGGCCATTCTTACTATCACAGCTGCAGTAGACAGTGTTTTGCCTGCAAGCACCAAAGAAATAAGAACCTATGACGCTAATTATGCCAAGGGATACTAAGCCATTAAACTATTTCTGGTAGACCCAGCCTATACTATTCAGTGCAATTATGTAAAGCAGTGAAATGGTAATTAGTGACAAAGCTTAGTACATGTGAGCTTTACAATATGACTCACATATCTGGAGATAAGATTTCATTAGTCTGTAATTGACCATTAAAGCATGAAATTTTTGCAACACTTTCACCTTACCAAGATTACTATTGCCACTTCACTATCAAAAGTCAGTTCCTGAGGCTATAACACTATAATGCTAATGTCAGAAAAGCTGCAGTAAGAGTTTTCATAGCAGTCAACCAGACCAAGCTTAAGGTTAAAACAATATATAGTGATGTTAGATGACTCCATTCAAAAATACATTTTTATGCAGTTGTATGGAATCAGTGTGGATGGGGATGTTCACTTTAGACAAAAAGTAAAACCAACAAACAATTGAAAACCAAACAGTTTGAGAAAAGAAGCAGATGAATGAAAGAAGAATAGAGAAAAGGAGGGAGAAAAGGAGGAAAGGAAGGGGGGAGGGAGAAGAAAAGAAGGCAGGCAGGGAGGGGGGAAGGAAGGCAGGAAGGCAGGAAGGCAGGAAGGAAGGAAGGAAGGTTGGTTTTCATTCATTTCTATATCTGTATGGCAGATCAGAAGACCAAGTCCTGAACTAATTCAGTGTTCTCAAGCAATGAACACTGCAATACCATGTCGTTAACAAAACTGATAAAAGTTTGTTTCACACATGTGCAAAGGGGAAAAATCAAAAGACGTTGCACTGCTTGTATACGACATTTTAGTACAGTGTATATGTTATAAACACACTTTAAATAAAAACAAAAATAATTTGACAAGTATTCATAGAAGTTTTGATCATAACCATGTGCAAAGGGTGCCTGCCTGGCTATTTGTGTGCATGTAGTTGGGGAGGCAAGTAGTTGGCACTAGAGTATTTTAGAACTGTTCTTACAGCTTTTAGAAATAAATCTTAGTCTGATAACATAAATCTTAGTCTGATAATAAAGCTGGATTTTACCACACATCTTCACACTGAGTAGTGCCTGTCCTCTGCAAATTAAAAGTGGTGAATCAGCAGTAATGTTCTAATGGCTTTGAATGGGATTTGGGTTTGGCCCTCTACAAAAGTCTCACCAACATCAGTGTGATTTTTTACATAGAAAGGTTTTACTCAGTACAAAAAATATTGAAATTGATCATTATCATACATTATTCTTAGCCTATTTTAAGTACACTTTTAGTCTGAAAAGACTAAGGTTACATGAATATGTGCTATTCTTAATGGAACTTCCTCCCTCCGCCTCTGTGTCTTGTCTATATCCTTCCTATATAATATAAGGTCTGGTTCAAATGAGCTGGTGCTGTCGTTCAGTGTGAGTTGTACACACAATAGGTGGCACAAAAAAAGCCCTAGAACTGAGGCCTGTGGCTTGAAGCTACCACCTATGCTAGAAAGGGTGAGTGAGGCTAGAAATAGTCTCAAGAGAAAGGGGCACTTTCCTTGGATGCGGAGTGAATGCTTGAGAAGCGGCATGCTGCGGTACTTATCTTGTTCTGACCCTGGTCAATGAATAGTTGAGTATAGTGTGAAAATCCTTCTAACACACATCTTTTGTGGATGAACATGCAAATAAGAAATGCCCCTATGGGACAGTTTGACAAATTTTTCCAAATGGTATGCACAGTATTGCATGTGCATATGGTTTTGTCCCAAAACATGGATCCCACCATGCAGAGATGGAGGTTCACTTCCTCGGTTCCTTCTAAGTCTGTTCTGTACAGCTTAGCCAGTACCACTTAAATTTTAATGGGTTGATTTCCATGAGCCAAGCAGAACGTTGTTTCACACCTAACTTCAGAGACATTAGTTGGATCCAGGCTTAGATTCGGTTCAACGTACGTGACAGCAGCAGAATCTGGTCCAGTTTTCTGCTTTGCTCAGAGTATCTATGCTGTAAACTACAGATAAGCTACGTCACAGTAGGATCGGTGATTTGGTTTTCTTGAGTTCTTGCCTATAGTGGCATTTGTATTGAAAGACAAAAATGTATTAAAAAAAAAATGACAACTGACTTGAATGTACAGGGGAGACAAAGGTATTATAAAGAATCAAGAGATATTTATTAAGATAAGGTGCTATGAATATTTTTATAATTAATATAGGGTTTTTTCCACTATGATGAATTTGGTTTTCAGGATAGACAAAATATTTTTTCAGTGATGCTCTTTTAAAGAATAGTTATACAAATCTGTACTTGCTACAGGAGAAAGAAGTATACATATATGTAGAAATACAAAAATAAAATAGATTTCCTTGGTGTTTTTGAAACAAAACTGTGAAATATATAAGATGATTCATGTGTGCAACTAAAAAGAAAATGATAAATGACAGCCAATTGGAGGAAGCTTTTTAGTGACACCTGGCAAGGATTGGTCTTAGCTACCATGTCATTAAAAATCTTCATTAATGCTCTCAAACAAAAAGAAAACAGCATGTTGATAAATTCATGATTGATTTCACATTAGGAGGTACATGTTAGCACAGAGGAATGATGCACAAGACCTACAGAGACTAACAAAAATGAGTGGCTTTGATAAATACATGTTAGCACTTCTCAGGGAAAAAAATCAGAAATACAAAATATTCAGTGGGAACAGAAATCTGGAAAATAATGCTGTCAACAAGCTAGTGAACAGCAATTATATGTGAAATTTCATTACAAAAAGTCATGAAAATGCTGCAGTTTGGCATGGCATGCACGGATGTCTGATCACAGAATAGAGCACTTCCACGTGGCTCCTGTCCAGCCATACGTACAGTTCTGTGTCATACCCTCATCCCACCATAACTAATGAAAAGTTGAGTTCTGTTGGGTTTTTCACTAACAAAAGGAAACTGGGGACACTGTGAAGTGTTTCTTTAATGCAGTCCTGTTTATTAGCACTGATGTGCAGAGCCTTCTTTCCTTGAGCACCAAGGAATCAAACTACAAACCACTTGTCAAATTTCAAAGCCCGTTTTGTGGCCAGCACCTGTTCAAGAGCTACCTGAAGTTTTCTGTAAGCCACTGACTCTGCTCACCTGCTGTGCCTACGCTAGTAAATTTAGCAAGACCAGGGTGCAGGTCTACAGCGGTCCATATCACAACCATTGCATTGTCTTTATAGTTTAGGCTGAGACAGCTAGCACTCTTCCAGCCAACACTGAGGCATAGTTCAGGAGCTAGCATGGCCCAGGGACCATTCCCAATAGAGAACTTTGATACAGTCAACATATTTTGGGAACGTATGAGAGTTTAGCTGTATGGGTAAGAACTATGCCATACCCAGATTAGTCTCAGGGCCAGATCAGTCCATGGACTGTTTTATTATTTAGTATATATCTAGGCATGTGCTCAAAGGTCTTCTACTTCAGATTGCTGGCATTTTCCCCCGCTTCTTGCTTCTTGCAAACAAATTTATTTAGCTGTACGCTTTCTCTCTCTGTCCCTACCTTGTCTTCTACTCAGCTCTGCCATGCAGGTTTTGCTTAGGACACAATAGTTATGTCAGATCTTTGTAAACAATCATCTATGTGCTTGTTCCTTCATTTAACTTAAACAGACTTTATGCCCACAAATTCTTAGGGTCCCTACCCCTTCCTGACACAAATCCACCATTTTCAAAACCAATGAAATTCAAAATAATGATCTCTCAAAGTCTTTTTCAGACAGAAAGAAAAGGTTAATTATGGATGTATACAGAAAGTGTCTTTTTATCAGGTATTTCCAGTAGCCAAATCAAATCCTATCCCAATCCCTTTAGAGTTATTCCTGTCCATGCCCCACTTTTTTCTAACTATTGGGTGGGGTGGGAGTGGGAAGCTGCTTCCTATGAGACCTTAGAGAATTCCTGCTGTTTTCTGCAGAATTTCTTGGCTGTGATAAACAAGTCCAGAATATTTGGGTTTCCCTCTGCAATGTCTTGCAGAATCACTTTGTCTGGGAAACTGTATTAAACTTTAGCACCATGGTTTATAAATTATCTTTTTGTATAAATTTAGTTGTATTCATAATGCAAATCTTAAAAACAGCTTCATTGGCAAGGGGCTGTTATTATGGAGGATACCCTTCAAATTTTAAAAAGTTCTGAGCACTTAGCTTATCTTGTGCAAGACAGCCTTAGCAAACTAAGTTTTCTGTTTTAAAATTTTCTAGTCTCAAATCATAGAGACATTGTCATTTTAGAGGAGACTATACTTATTTTCTTTAATAAAATATTCTTTTTGTCCAGTTTAAGTTAAAATAATCAAGTGAGTCAGATTCTCCTGCTCCCTCTTAGGAGCACCACAGGTGAGGTTGCTGCAAGTTTTTAGCTTTTTCCCAAGTATAACTAATACTGAGTATAGTTTTATACCCTTTCTGACAGACATTCTAAACCCATCAAAAGAAATGCTTTTTTTTTGCCAAGAAAGGTTGGACCAGATGATTCCTGAGGTCCCTTCCAACCTGGTATTCTATGATTCTATGAAATGCATTTTTTTTTTTGAGATGATAAATGGCCGTCGATATCATGGGTGCTTGTCCCAAAGCTGTTCCACAGAGCTGAATCTTCAAAATCCAGTCAAAGCTTCCTACCATCCTACCAGCCAGGGGCTATGCTGGCCTTCCCAGTCTGGACAAAGCAATTTTAAAACCTCACAAGCTTTCCCAAAACGTTCTATGAGCTATCGCTGAGGATCTCACCTCCTCTCTACAAATTTGGTCTATGCATCCTTTTAAACTCAAATGGCACTTTAAATTCTCTCACTTTATTGGTTTATGAATTTATTATTGTGTTTGAAAATGGTATTGTGCCAAACAGTACTAAGATATTAATGACAAAAACAAATCACAGTCGCTCCGGGAAAGAAGCTGTGTTTTTCTACACATTTCCAGGATATCTAGCAGATGTAGGTCCTGTACTTGCATCTGAGGACTCAGGCACACCACCACACTGCAAATATTAAATTATGATAGTAATTTAATAGTGATAGTAGCAAATAGCACCAAAAGAGCCTTTGAATAACAAGCGTTGGTACCTTTCTGTATCTAACAGTAGTCGAATGCCATTGAGAAGATTTTAGAAATTCGTTTCAGGCTGATGCTTCCAAATGGAAGGAAATGTCATAGTGGAATCAGGGTTTTAGTGAACAGCAATTGGGTAATTTTTTTATTGAAATAGACTTACAAACTACTTCTTCCATGTTCTCTAGCATGGTTCATATATTATTTGGTTCTCCTACATTTCAGACTGATATTCCTTGCTGAGGTACTTAGCATAGGAAGCAGAATATGCAGCAGCTTTTATTTCAGTCCATCTGATTTACTATTAGCAGCCACAGCTAAGGGTTAAGATTCTGGACCACAGCCTGTTATTATTAATTCAACCCTTACAGTCACCATTAAAATAAGCAAAACATTTGCCATACTTTTACCAGAAAGGTATGAGGTAAATGGTTGTACAGGGCTATTGGCCAACAAATGTTAAAAATTAAAAAATGGATCTGTTTTAAAAATATATTTTGAAAAAAAGAACGTTGAGCTCCCTTAGGTCATAAATCCTCCAGTCCCCCCTGTGTGGTCCTCCAGCATAAATTAATCACTTCTTATAAAAGCACCTATGAATTAAAGCAATTTTAAGAATAAAACAAAGGTTTGATTACCAGTTCTCGCTATCTTAGTCACAGCAGCAATGTAGGTTAGATTGACAGTGTTGGTAATATTTTCTGGGACTAATTAAAGCCATGAATTATTTAACTGTCTAACAAATAAACAGGTCACATTAGCTTTCTCTTGTTATTATAACTTGTATCTATTACAAAACCTTTCCTCTCAAAAGTGTAATAACTGAGCAAAGCTCTTTCCTGTGGAAGTTAGTGTATGTCAATATAACTTTTGATCAGAAATCAGGAACCAAAGTACCTTACAAAATCCTGAAACACATAGGTAGTTCTTATATTGCTGATTTCTGGAGCTTTCTTCTGGAAAAAAACCCAAACACCTGCATTATAATTTGCAAAATATGGCTCATCATTTCAGGCTGTCCTTTCTCCAGTGGCATTAGTTATTATCTGGAAATATAGACTTTCTTTTTTTAATTGAGTTGGAATTAATTTATGAATTTTTATGAGATACCAAGGAGCTTCATAGGAATTCTAATTCCTGCTCCTTTATGTCACTAGACTACTTTCTGAATCATGCATCTTAGATAGAATATCTATCTAGGCAAGATGTTCCAGTGTCTCATGCACATGAAGTTCAGCAGTTGAATCTTTTTCTGACAAAAATAAGGATTTTTTTTTTTTTTAACATCATCCTGCCCTATTAAAAAAAATGAGATTTGGACTAGAAGCATACATCTGTTGCTTTACTGAAATAAAAGTACTTTCCTTGTGGTCAACAGGTTCTGCTATGCTAAGAGCCAAAGGCATTTCATAATTCTGCAAAACACTGGTTAGTTCTTACACTGCCACTTTTTAAAAGTATGTTTCCACTTCAGGAAGAAAAGATGCACCAGAAAAATGGCACATCCTCTACGACCACTTTCCCAATCTGACCTGCAAGGGGAATGTTTCTAAACAGAAAACTGTGCTTCAAGGAGAAAAAAGGAAAAACGCATTTGGCTTGAGGAGAGGGACCTTCTCTTCTACCAGGAATTAATTTATTCTTCCTCAGACTACCATACTGTGATCTGAGTTCATGCCTCTGGAAAAAAAGAAGTCTGTAAAAAATTGTGAGATATGATGACCTTTTTACAGATCTGCTGCAACCTAGGAAGAAGTAAAAATCTAGCTTGGGAAAAGTCAACTGTAGGGGGGAAAAACAGTTTTAAGCAGTATTACTGGTTTAAAACAATAATATTTGGAAAGTTATTTCCTCCGCCACCCATCCCAAATAGTAAAATACATCATCTTATAGTCATTTTCAAATGTTCATAATTACTCATATTATTTTACTAATTAAGGGCCAGCCTATAGGCACATTGTGGCATGGATTCGTATTGTCCTTTGTCACACTTTTCCTACCTTATACATTCAAGAGCTACAAGCCACAAGTCCTTGTTCTCTTGTTTTAATCCACTACCACCAGAAAAATCTCCTCTAAGCAATCACTCTTCTTCCAGTTAACTTGTGGAAGCTACAAATGGCAGAGGGGAGGGGACCAGAGCTGCCCACTTCTACCACAAATTTTCTAGTTTCTGGAGGCTGCTGGGGATACTGCCTCTGGCTCATCTCATCCTTCTTCCGCCTGGAAAACACCGCTTAAAAGGCATGAACCCTCATGAGAGGCTTTATAAAATTAGGGTGTAATTTCTGAAAGCACTGAAGGATTTGGCTCAGTTCTGCACCCACTGAAATGAAAGCTAAAACTCTTGTTGACATCAAGGGGAAACAATAACCTCTTCAGCAGGGGCTAACACGCAGCATGTTTCAAAAACCCAGCTCCCCACAAGTTACACACATTACTGTAAAACTAAAGATTTGAGGCATTTCTTTCAACACATTCATATTCTTCCATTCACATATATGTCTTGCAAATGGGAATACAGTCACTTATGCCTGTAGCTAAAACAGTGCCTATTTTGTCAGCTCAGCAGCTGAAGAGTGGGGCAATAACAGGTAAGATCAAAGGGCTTAAATAGCCTCTGCGGTCAGAATGACAAAATGCTTACAGCCTCGAATAGGATGTAGTCATTAGACTGGGGAAATGAACGATTTTGCTGAATGGGCACAATGGTAACTGATTTGGAGTGAAACAATGGGCCTTCACCTCATTGTAAGATCAGGAAGATTTGCTAGGTACACAGGAACACTGCAGCTTCGTTTTGAAGTTAACATGGGATGAATAAAACAATGGGAGAAATGATCCAAGCAGGGCAACATTAGAGCAAGAACATTGATGGGGTCAGGGTATTTTGACCTTTAGGGTTAACCAGATCAAAGGGTTTGCTGATTAGCAAAGTTGCTTTTTTTCTTTTTTTAATTACCGTAAAATTGGCGTCTCCATGGTTATTCTTTTAGTTACCTTTGCAGGTAGACATTGTCTATATGAAGCAGAAAAAATAATTCATGACAAGCTCTTTGTAATTTGAGAAGAGAAGGTGCATCCACTACAGGAAAATAAATCTGTGGAATGTGTTTTCTTAAGGATGATACTAATTCCTCCTATAACATAAATGCCTGATCAAATGCCCACTGCAGTCAATGGAAAAGCTGCTTAATGGCTTCAGAAAGGTTTGTCTCAGCCTTTAAAAGAAGTTACCTAGCTTATTTTATCAAGTAACTAGGCCTCTTTTGCTGTTTTCCCTCCATAATATTTTAAATGTATAAGAAAGTAAAGTCATTGTTTTTGTTGCAAATATGGTGCCATAATAATAGGAGAGAGGAGGACTAAGAAGGTGCATTTTCACAAACGAATGTAGTGTCCTACCATATCAATACGTCATACTACTATGGTCCTTTTTACTTCTGAAGTATGAGAGGTGGACCCACATTGTGGTCTGCTCTTTTGCAAGACAATGAGAAGGTACAATTAAATACTTCACTTACTAGAATTAGGCACCTCAATCCATATTTAGGCAAATGGATTTAAAAGTGTGGCCGTAAATGACGTGCCTATGGCCACCAAAATTTTCCATGTTACTCTGCCTCTTTAGAGTTGTTTTAATTATCTTGCATGAGAAATTGCCCCAGTATAAACTTCAGTTCTCCTTCTCACTCCCACAGCTAAGGAAAATTAGTGCAACCAAGGCATTTAAAACAATATTCAGTTACCTCCGAGTATTGCATTGCCTCCTTGGTTATTTGGAAGCTGTTTCAAATTAGAACCAGTTGTCCAGGAAAAGAGGGAGCAGATTTCGACGTAAAAACCCAGATACCATTTTGGAAAAGACTGGGAGCTCTGCAGTCCTTCCTCCATTGTCGTCTTCTTTTCTGAAAACTTGTGATCCTGAAGCCTCATATCATTTCCTAATATTTCTGTGAATGACCTAGAACCTGATCCTCTCTACATCTCCAAGTGACCTGTTCTCCTTCAGAAAATCCTGTCTATCTGTTAAAGATCTAGGCCCAAGGGAGCTGGTTCTGGATCCTTGGCTTTCTAATTAAAAAACAGCCCTTTGACATGGAAATCTCAAAAATCTAAACAAATTTAACATGCTTTTTTAATCACTTGGTTGATAAACTCATTTATATTTTTAAGAGAGCTGAAAAAAAAATCTGCCAAATTCAGATGAGGACTGTATCTTCATATCTCCCAGATGTTATTCAGCATATGTTTTGTGCACATTTTGTAGGCAACTGCACCTGTGCTTGCCTGCTGCAAGAGAGAAAGGTATTTTTCAAGTCGTATTTGTAACAGAAAAGTAGCAGAGCATAAATTTTTCATATGAGAGAAGTGGCATGATTTATCAGAGGGTAATAATGCATTCAGATTACTCTTGAACCGGTACTGTTAGAACCCCAACATACCTTTGCCTTTCATCTAGAAGTGATTGCTATTTAGAGGCTGTCTAGATATTTAGTTCAAAAGACTGATCCATTCGACCGAGCCATTGCTTTTAAATCTCTGCATCCTCACATACAAGTAGTGCCTATTACTGGTCATGCGCCCATGGGATTTTTTTAAAAGACTCCTTATTAGAAAGATCTTCCAAATAAATATCTTTATAGTTGGATGGGCTGACTTATTTTAAGTACGTATTTCAAATTGGCATTTCTCAAGTTCAAAATGGAAGTATGAAGGAAAGTTATGGAATAGAGAGGAAGTGAAAATGTAATAAGTCTTGCCTTAGACATTAAATGCTTTTGAGATATACCCTATACTTTTTTCAAGAAAATTATTTATCTGTAACACAGTTTCCTTAGGATGTAAGAAAAGTGAGGGAAATAAAGCTTTCTCCTGTATTTGTTAAACATTTCCTACTAACTGCATTTTAAGAAGCAGATTATGTATACTTTACATATCTATCTTTATGAATTCTAGAATATTTTGTGAACTCAGCGCAAGTAATCTCCAAGAAAATTTGGGTTTACAATATGCTTCCATTGGGAGGATTAGACCAAATGCAACATCAGCAGATGATATCAAAAGATGCTCTGAACTGAGAAGTGTATATACACACTAAGAATTACCGCAGACTTTCTACATTAAGCCAAAAAAAGAAAGCAGGCATTTTTCCAAACAAGCTAGGAGAGCAAGCACTGAGCTGTATATGAGTATCTGATAAATGTTAATGCGTCTATCCTGAAGTAAGAAAGTTGTGTTATTTCTGCTTTTGAGAAAGAGAACTGAGAACAGAAGTAGAAATTCTAATGCTGTAGCTGTCAATGGCCATCTTACTGCTTTGAGTGAGGTCAAAGTTTCACTTAGAGACACTGAACAGAAGCTTTCATTTAATTTCATTTCAATTTCAGTCATTTAATTCCTAAGCTCTAAGCATCAAAGTTTAGCTACTGATTCTAGATTTTACCAGTGACATAAAACTTTTTGGGGAGCCAAGTCTTTAAATTTTTATGGCATTTAATTACTTGTGATAAATATTTGCTTTAAAATAATTTCCACATTATCTCTCTGATACTTGCTAAAGACGTTGCAGTGAACCAAAGCAACTCAGATGACACTGTTATGGGGGAGTGCTCAGGAGGACACTCCTCCTGGACACTCCACCTAACCACTGTCCTCCTCCTGTTCAGGAGGACAGTGGTTAGGACATTCTTGGAGATCCTGTGATTGCTTTGAAAGATTTTGGAAAGCAGTCTTTATGGAAAATATCTGGAACTCCCTCAGACTGGCATAATTTCAGACCTCATAGACCAAGAAGGCATTCAAAGCAAAACCCAGCTCCTGAAGGGATAATTTATATGGAAATTTTGCAGTGTTTGGTATTTAGGAACCTGGATTCTATCCATTGCTAACTTATTATTTTTTTCCTAATTTGCCTAGAAGGCTTATGAAATGCATTATAAATCCTACATTTAAGAAAAGAGATACTATTGTCTTCTCCCATAGTCATGCTGTTACTTAAGTATATGGCTCTCAAAAAGATCTCTGCAGTTGTACCCATCCTTGTTCTAGCCAGGATTTATAAAGTAGTCCTATACAAAAGGAAAAACATGTTCAAAGAAAAGATCAAGCTAAATGTGTAACTCAGGCTCCAGCTTGGCATCTACTGTGTTAGATCCTAAATCAGCTGCTAGAACATACCTGGTGAGCAGCTGCAGACTGCTGCTGAGTTATCGGAGACCTCCCACTTGGTTACTCTCTGCCTGCTGGATCTACCTCTACACCTTAATTGTACATGAAGTGTCATGAAAGGGGAATTCCAGTGCTGAGAGGGGAGAGGTGGAGGTTTGCTTTGGGAAAGGATGATATGACTTGCTGTGCAGGCACAATGGCTTAAGAAAGCACAATGTTGTGAGTGCTGGTCAAATGAAAATCCCTTACACCAGGCAAATAAGAAAATTAAAGTACTGGTCGTTTTAGGGCATGTAAATATTTCAGGTTTATTTTGCCTTTTAAAGTTGCAATTTTATGTAAGCGACAGAGAATTTATTGATTTCAAAGGCTGGACATTTCTGTCTGGCCCAGACAGAAAAATCTCTCCCTCCTCCCTGCAGTCTCATGTATGATTATAGTTTCCACTACTGCTATCTTTTGGAAGCCTAAAGGAAGCAATGCTTGTGACAAAACCAGTATTAGGGGTAGCAATGCAAACCTCGGGCCCCTGGCTACTGAAAGTATAACGGAGGAAACGATCGCTCCAGCTCTGTGCTTTACCCCAGGAGAAGCTGCTGCAGTGTAAAGGCTAAAGAAATGCGTGCTACGTAGCCACAAGGTGAGCGCAAGAGGAGGCAGGGAGGAAGCACCCACCCCTGCACTAATCACAACTCTGGAAAAGCCTCTCAGCTGCTGCCCTTTTCATCCTGCCCCAGACCTCAGCCCCACATTCTGCAGGAGACCAACAGCCCTGAAAATCAGGCCCCTTTAAAGAGCTCATGCTAAGCAGTCAAAATCAATTAGCACTCTCAAAGTAGGATGAATGATAATGGATGCAGAATTGCCTTGGTACTCAGGGGACTGGGATTCAATTCTTACCTCTCTTAGACTTCCTCAGTGACCTTGGGCAAGCCTATCTGTTGCTCTTTTCCTCTAAATCATGTTTTATATATTTTTACCTCACAGAGCTTTTGCAAGGTTTTTGAATCCTTTGATTTCAAAGTACTACAATTCTATACTTCATGAATCTATATGGAGTTTTGAAAATGTAAGGTTCTGTGATTTTCTCCTCTAGACACACTGAGCTAATTGCAGTATCTTTTTGGAGCTGTATTACTATTTTCTAAAATGATCTATAAAAAAACATTTAAAGATGCAATGAAATAAGGTGGGTACAATAATTATATTTTCCTCAAGAATCTCTGACAAGGGACAGGAAGAGAATAAATAGATTGATTTTTACTTTTTTTTTTTTTTTATTGAGACAGGTGAACGGCCCAGACAACTAATCCTCTTTTCTTTCAGAATCAGGAACTGATTCACAGGTGTTGATGAAATCACCAGGGTGCAAACACCAAAGAAAAAACTGAACCACACACCTAGGATAGTGAACTGCTTCAAAGGCAAAAATGATAGTTAGTCATACTTGAAAATCCATAAAAGATGAGCAGCTTTGAAAATCACCCTCTATTCACGTGATGTTTGTAAAGGTACCTACTATAGTGGTAACTAAATATTGACACCTGCCATAAGTATTCTACAGAAGGTAGCATCTTTCTGGATTTTGTGGTCAGGAAGTCACGGATGTTTTCTAGAAAAAAAGGTGTTCCATAAATTCATGACAAACTCTTATAGCAATGTTTTCAAATTTAAAGTATCTAAATATATTTAGATATATTAGATATATTAGAAGGCACCTACACATGTGTATGTATGCATACATATGTACACTTTCAGATCCACACATACACAGAGGAAAGCCACTAAATTCAAGGTTTGTGTCTTCACGCTCTTAGTTAAAGGGAAATTTCTTGCTGCTTAACCTTTGGGTTTGTTTTATTTTAAGACAGTTACACTTTTCTTTATACTTTAAAAATTAGGGTGCTTTTTCTTCCCCCTATCCTTGTTTCATGCAGATGATGAACCCTTTGAAATGTGCTTGCTCTTGTTGCCCACTAGAAGGAGAGGGGTGAATGCCACATATCTAATTGTGTGTCTCCACAGAAACTTTCCTCTAATTCCTGGTTGCTAACCCACATTCTTTAAGTCCTCTGGCCTCTTTCCCAACACTCCTCCTCTGTCTCACAAAGAAAAGAATTTGCTTTTTTTCCCCCCTATCCAAGGTCTTTTCTCATTTCAAAGCAAGCTGCTTGAATGACTATTCAGTGTGGGCAGAATGAGGTCTCTCCACAACACTATGCTATAGTAAAAGCCGTGTGTGCTTATAAAGGCTGCTTGAAGGCAGCCCTACCCCACAGTGGCCCAGGCGGCATACACAGCACCCTGACCTAGCCATCTGTATGCAAATCTCCACAGACTAAGTAAACTTTCATAAAAATGTTCTGGCCCCTCTTTCTGTGTGTTTAGCAATTATTAGCGCACATTGGTCCTTTGTGTTATATTATTATGCTTTGTGTGCAGAGGAGACTCCCTGGCACCTGCGCTTGTAGGTGGCAGATGGCAGTTCTTGGCAGCAATACGGAAGTTTTCCTGAATGCAGCTAAGCCACAAACTGGCATCTTTTATTTCTTTATGCATGTACTGAGGAGAAAGGATTAGTGGTAGATTACCAGTAGCCTATCAAGGTATTTAACAAAAACAAAAAAAAAAAGAGAGAAGGGGGTGGTGAAATTTAGTGAATGTTTTTGAAAAGAAAAGAGGAGAAAAAGAGGAGACTGTACAGCAATAACTTGCATTAAAAGTTGCCAACAAAAAGCTATGTATTAATTCAGTCTCTTACACACAGAGGTTACCATTTTACCTTTCTCACAAGGGTGAAAAATGGATGCCTAGCTGCTCAATTCATGTTTCTGGAATATCTACTATGTTTTGCTCCTGTGTACTTATGTGGAGGTTTAACATGACTGCTACGTTATTGATAAAGTGCCTGTGATCATAAAGGATCACAAGGTATCCAACAATCAGATAACGCACACAGCAATCAAAATGCAGCTGGCTCTGGGGTGTGGAGAGCCATCAAATCAACCACTGCTGCTCAGGGTGCTGCACAGCATGGGTGGAAAAGAGAAATGTTGGCTAATAACATCTACTTGTGAATACTTAAACGCAGGACTAGTTTCTGCCTGAAATTAGACACTAAAGAAATCAAGAAATCAATGAAGTGCATATAAAACTTCTAGATGCTAAAAGAGGGCATACATTATCGATGAGTATGAGCTAGGAATGGTGGGCCCAGCAAAACAGAAGAGAGAATGGTTCCTACAGAAAGAAATAGCTGGAAGGATGAGGATCTGGGAAGCTGTTCTTGGTCTCTTTCTAACTCTGTCAGCTCCTGAGGTAGAAGGCCAGCTGTGATTTCTAAGAATGGGTGTTTCTATGGCTTATATCATCTTCCTCAGTAACCACGTTTCCAGGACTACAAACAGCATCTTAAAAGAGCCTTTTTCTGTATGTTTCATTTTTATAGCATGTTTCCATGGTACACGATTTCTGCCTTTTAAACCATTTTTAATAAATGCTATCATTCTCTTTCACTACGTCCAGTGTTAGACTTCTCAGAAGATCACACAGAAGCATAATACTCAAGGGAGAAATAGTCTGCTATGGATAGAGCGGTTCTCACCCCATTAGGTGGGCAAAAGAGAGAGTGTTTGAACCACAGACCTCAGAGCACAGGGAAAATATTGTCTCATTCCGAGGTAAGCCAGGGAGACTGTACCACAGCAGTGCAACCTTAGGTGGCCTTTTTAGAGCAAAGATATAGGAAAAATATATGGAAAGGGAGCAAGGCACAGGAAAAAGGATGGGGAGAAAAAAGAAAGGGCACAGAAGGGGGAGGGAAAATAAAAGTTAAAAATATTAAGTGACAAAAATAGTAAAACAAATCAAAGAAAACACATACACATTCAAAAAAGCCCACACCACACAAAACAAAACAAGCAAACAAAAAATCACCAAAACCCAAGATGGATAAAAACATGCAGGGAGAGAAAAAGAATTAAGGGAAAACAGAGTGAAACACAGACTGATGATATTGTGCCCAGACATAGAAAAGAAGAATGGGACTCACCCCAAAAAAGAGTAGGAACAATTGTTGTTGGAATAGTATAACCAGAGACACAGTCTACCCATGCAAAAACCACTTGAGGTGGACACAGTAACTCTTAACTGGGCTGACCTTTGGAAGGGACAAGGAAGTCCAATACCTATCAGTATTAGCCAGTACAGTGCACACTACTATATGTTATGTGATAAAACCCCACGGCTGTGCAGATGCCTTCAAACCCCCCATTCAGGAACACGCTTCACCTTGTTCCATATGTATTTTAATTGTGACTCAATGTGGTTAATATTGTTGCTGTATGTTTCTTATTACCTTTCTGAAGACACATGTGGAACAGCAAATGCAGGGATGGAGCCACCGCAAAGGCACAGCACCCACCTTTCTGTTACTTCCATCCCTCCACAAAGCACACGGCTCTAATCGTACAGGTTAAACCTGTTAATTTATCTTTCAAAATTTCTGTCTGACTATGGAAAATGACATGGTCTTGAAAACACTGGGGCAATATTCCAGCTATGTTAATTACAGTAAAGGCCAAGAAGTGAGAAAAAAATGAAGGTATTTTGCAATTAGACTAAAAGGAGAGAAATTCACAGATTCAGCCTACCTGCTACAGTGAGATAACTTGAACAATTGCTTTGATTTCCCATGTACAGGCAATAAAACTTTTTCCAGAAGCTAAATTAAAGCATGTATTTCAGAATGCAAAACTTATTTTAAGGACATCAGGCGGTAGTGTAAAGCCTATAAAAGGAAGCTATCCATCCTGCAGAAAGAAAGTGTTGATTTTATTGCAGTTCAGTTTATTCTTAAAGACAGAGAATCCCCTCCAGGGCAGAGAGGACAGTAACTGCTGACACTGGCTTTCTTACTCAGAGAATTGCTTATCATTATTTTTGGAATAAAAGTTATTTTGGTTGTATTTTACAACTACTAAACAGAAAGGTCAGTAAGTATACATACCTATATATACATATGTACATACACACACACAAACACACACACACATATGTTTATAGAAAGGCCTTTTGGTGTAACATTTAAAAGGAATTTAGTTGAAGAACTTTACAAATGACAGCCCTAAGGCAGTAGTAGAAATTGAGGAGCTTGTGACCCCTGCTAGACTGAGCTATTATGAATGTAACATACTGTAAAGCAGATGTCCAGACTCAGAAGTGCCTCAGGTGCATCATTCTTCCTCAAACATACGGCAGAGACATTAAGCTTACACAATCTGAAAACTTTCTGAGTTTAGTGTTAATTCTCCCTTCCAATAACAATTGTCTTATGCAGCTGTCAAATTACAGCAGGACTGAAAGGAAGAGTTTTATTTCTCTTTCCATTTATTTTCTTTTCAGTGGTAAGAGGGTAAAGTGATTTTACAGAGCACAGAACTGTATTCACTAAGGACCAGTGCTCACCATTGTTATCTGAGTGTGATGTTCTAGAAGTTAATAAAAAAGCAGGCAGACAGTCTCCTTTGGAAGACTCAAAAGGCATCTGCTTCTCTCCAGTGGATAACAGGGCACCTAGCCACTTACTTGAGTTCATGAAGCATTTAAACTGTAAGTTCAAGTAAGGTGCCAATTCAAAGCAAGCTCAAAGACATTCAATGGGTACTAAAATGACACTTCAAATTTTTGTTTATCCAAAGATACAGGAACCGAAATTCTGCTAGTTCTCTTGGGAAAATGTTCAATATGTTGGTTGACATCACTTTGGTATCTTTTCAGCAGATGCCTACAGTTCTGTTGCATCACTGCTTCCTCCTCTACTTTGATCTATCTGATGAACCCATGGTTTCTGTAACTTGTAGTTACAGAAGAAAAAATATCATCTTGCAAGGTACAAAAACCACATGGCACTCATTAAAATTACCATTTGTAACAACACACAATGCTTGATGTCCTACACAGGCCCATCCAAAAGCTCTGCTTTCCCCCTGCTCACCTCCCTCACCTCCTTTGTGTACCAGATTGTGCAGGCATCTGAGCTGAACACTTGCTCCTACGCAAAGGCAAGGGCTAGTAGTGTCATCTGTGGAGATCAGTCAGCTCTGCAGTCTTGTCCCCTATTCTGAAATGAATGAGGCTGTACTGAAAAGCACATTCGTTTTCTGAATTAATGGCTGGAAGCTACTACAGAAATTAGTTTTTAAATGCTGGATTGAGGCTTAAATCAGTAAAAAAGTAATTCCAAGTAAAAGATATTGTTGCACCCAGATTATTAGATCACTTGAAATATACCACTACAATGGAAAGTACCTTTTTTTTAACTGGAAATATGTAAATTTATATAAACTGTCCTGTGCCAACTCCTCATCTTTTTGCCATGATTGTCTTTTTACTGTTCCTCTGAAGGAAAAAAAGTTATAATGGCACCAGGAGAAATAAAAAACCAAAACCCTTGGTCCTGATTCTTACAATATTTGTACTCTGGAGCCAAGGGAACATTTTTTCACATCATGCACACTGAGATCACAGCACAGTCTACTTCAGGAAATGACCAGCAACATTGCTACCGATAAACTGAACCTTGCCAGGGCTCATTCCTTGGCCAAGAGGCCAGCTGGTGGGGTCTGGTCAAGTCTATGCTATTAAACTTTCTTAGTTTCCAAATCAAGATGGCCACATCCAAACTACCTACTGGGAGTGGTCCCTGGACTGTTCAAACTCCTGAGCTTTGCTTGGGAATTGTCTGGGAGACTGTTAATTGGTCTTGATCAAAGTTGTGCCAGGGAATGTTTTTCAGCAGAATAAATGATTGAGTTTCAGTAATGGCTCTGGCTCCTGTTAGTTCACTAGTATAGATATAACCAACAAGAATGGAATAAGGATTGATCTTTACATGCATTTATTTCCTTTCCTTTCATGACATAAGGAAATCAAAGAACAGTATTTTATGCATTAGAGATCAGGGCTCACCAGAATGATCCGAATAGAACCCTTTTAGATAACTCAGTATAGCCACTGTCGTGGTTTAACCCCAGTCGGAAACCAAGCACCCCACAGCCGCTCGCTCATCCTCCCCCCTACAGTGGGATGGGGGAGAGAATCGGAAGAGTAAAAGTGAGAAAACTCGTGGGTTGAGATAAAGA
>NW_008795017.1:547279-550909 GCF_000699145.1 Aptenodytes forsteri
GGGAAGCTGAAAAGTCCTTGACTAGTGTAAGCATTACCTAGCAACAACTAAAACATCGGTGTGTTATCAACATTGTTCTCACCCTAAATCCAAAACACAGCACTGTACCAGCTACTCAGAAGAAAATTAACTCTATCCCAGCTGAAACCAGGATAGCCATATGTATACACATATACGTATCTATATGTGGATACAGCTATATTCATTTATGTATATATATAGATAACAAAAATTTTGGACGGGCCATTTAATTTCACACTTGGAAGCCATGTATACACATATACGTATCCATATGTGGATACAGCTATATTCATTTATGTATATATATAGATAACAAAAATTTTGGACGGGCCATTTAATTTCACACTTGGAAGCCAATATCAATCAGTTAGAGGCCAGGAAAAGATATAATATTGGGGCAGAGTCTCTTTATAACTTCATCTGACATTGGCCATTGCTGAAGATAGGATCCTGTACTTGATGAACCTTAGATCTTATCCCATGCAACAATACTGGTGTTTAGAAAGTCTGTCCAGGTTCTAGGAAATGTATTTTTTCAGTCATCCAAGCATACATACACAAACCCAGAATGTGAGAATATTCCTTTTTATGGTTTCATTTTCCATTTCAATCCACCATCTTGGATATCCTTTATGGTGAACATCCCAAAAAACGGAGTCAGTATAATAAGGCAAATGAAGTCTTGTCCCTTAGGTTTGACTGCAAAATTCTATTCCTAAATTATCTGTGGTTCATAAGAGTTCAAGATCTGATCATTAATGAAGATTTAACTTGTTTTGTGTCCTAACTCTGTGAGATGTGCATGTGTACAATGCTATTCAATAGGGTTAGGTTACTTCAGACTTTCCCAGAAAATTATTTGAAGTGCTCCAGACATAATATCTAAGGTAGCTCTTCTTTTAAATTAAGCAAGGCATCCTCATGAATTAGCATAGTAGTAGCCTCACCCAAATACCACTGAAACCATTGGAATTTTTCCATTGACTTTGTGAGGTTTGGTTCAGGCTCTACCGAATCTCATCCAGATATTGTCTGATGAGAAAATATGTGTGTGCTTCAAAATGCTCCCACACTTGCAAAAGGGATAGGAGTGGGATGAAAAAAACTGCAGGAAAAAAATAATGGGAACACTTATCTGGGCAAGTAACTTTTGAAACTGATCATCATAAGTTAAAAGCCAGTATCTCACCAAAAAGGTGAAACCCATCAAAATCTTCATTGAATAATTTTTGATCCAGGCTATCAAGATGAAATAGTCATCCAGGCTTTCATGAAATAGTCAGCACTGTCAAGTCTTGCCAAACTCAAGTAATTCAGAAAGCACTCAGCACCTTGCAGAACTGAAGGAAAGCACCTTTTGAGGGAAGACACCATCTCACAAATAAGCTTATGCAAAAGCTTATTATTATTTTCACACATCCAATTGAAATGGGTGGGATTTTTCTCATCTTACTGTAACCACTGAGAAGTTAGGCATTATTCACGTTGGAATTCCCTTTTGTCAAAGGAGAGATGGGCATCTCAGAAGAGATTTCTCACAGCGCTTAGACATCTGCCTTGGTATGAGTTGAATTGCCTTCTGGGGGTGCCCATCTCCCACCATTGGCTGCTGGGAGACCCTAGAAGATTTGCTTCAAATTTTTGCTTGAAATGAGATGGATCACAGTCTGAGAATATTGGTACTTTTCTGCATGTTATGTAAATTACTGCCAAATCTACTATGCAGGTATGATCATTTGTGCCCCAGCTTTACAGGGTTGATAGGACTGTCCATTTCCATCCCAGTACCATTTGTGATTTTCACATGGGACCTGATCCACCTCTGTAAAATCAATGAGAACTGAATCAAGTATTGTGTCAAAAACAGAGCTCCAGAAACTTTAAAGAAGTCTTGTCCTGGGAATCTCCCTCTCTGCCAGGGGAATTCCACTGAATTAAAAAAACCCAACAAACAAACAAAAAAAACCCCCCACAAATAAAAAAAACCTCGAACCCACAATTATAAACATCAACTTCCTGCAGAACACGATAATGCTCCAGGATTGCATATCCAAGAAGAAAATTTTAGATTTTAGAAGCAGTGAATGGTGAGGAAATTTCTGGGGAAAAGATCACAAAGGAGAAACCCCACAAATAAAAAAAAACCTTGAACCCACAATTATAAACATCAACTTCCTGCAGAACACGTGAAAACATAATGCTCCAGGATTGCATATCCAAGAAGAAAATTTTAGCAACTAAAAGCAGTGAATGGTGAGGAAATTTCTGGGGAAAAGATCACAAAGGAGAATGAAATGAGGAATGTAATAGAAGTTTATCTTTATAGAAAAAGCTGAATGATTCACCTTACCCCCTTTGCAGTGACCATGAACAAACCTTGTGTCACAATATGCTCCTAAATATGCATAGTGTGCAACACACTTAAAAACTCTGAGATTACAGGTGAAACCATGGTCCTAACAAACTGAAAACCTGTAATGAAACTTGATAAGCTAGTTAAAACAAAAATAGTTTCAATTTTTACATAAATCATATTGCATTATATCCATAAACTTGAGACTTACAATATGTTAAGAGATTTTTAAATGTTGCTTGGCATTCATTCATTGGGAGGAATTAACTCTACTAGCTTTGAGATAGATTGAGGGCAACAGGAGGATGTAAAAGGCAAGGCTCATATTCATTGGAGGTTCGTGGCATTTACAGTGTTTTAAACAATCATGTTCTAAGGTTGATTTTGCAGGCTGTCTTAGTCACTATCTCCAGTCAAGGCTCTTGTGTAAATGGGGTTTGTTCTACCCCGACAGTGTGCCTATTGTAACTTGGGGCCACCTGTTAGACAGCATTAAGTGTTGCCTAAAAAAATACACAATAAGCAGATTGTTTGTTACAGTTGTGCACAGACAACTGTATTAGTGTTCTTCACACCATATGTCTATATAAACAGAGCTGCAGTGAGCTATTCACCAGAGACCTAAACACTGATGAAGAAGCTTCTCTTAAAAGACCTGGGGCTTACAAGCATTGGTTCACCTGTTAGGCTTACATCAGGATTTCAAATGCTTGGCTTCAAAGGATAAAAATTCCTTCAGAAGTTTCTGCAGGAAATTTTATGCTAGAAGCAAAAAAAAACCCCACAAAAACAAAAAAAACCAACCCCAAACTAACATAAACTCCACATTTGGTGGGTTTAGTAGTTCTGTGCAAAGAGAAGGAGAGGAAAATTAGCTTCACAGAAGCAGTTTGACTCCCTTCCAAAGTAAAAATAATATTATATCATTTTATAATACATATGATAATTGCTGTTGCTGTTGCTATTATCAAATACACGTTCACCCATGTGTCAAGACTAAATCTGAAGTCTCATAGGATGAATTTGTGAGCTCAGTCGTATCCAGGGTTCTTTAAGTCTTGGTGAGACTACCTTGGACAGCCTCTTTTATTCATTTCACGTTTTCACAAGGAGAGATTTTGAGGGAGGGCAAGGAATGAAAATGTCTCATTTTGCTTTGTGCAAGGAAAAATGTTACAGTAAAATGAGCAACAGACACCAATGATAGCCATGGCGAAGGAGAGGAGAGGAGAGGAGAGGAGAGGAGAGGAGAGGAG
>NW_008795017.1:551696-556321 GCF_000699145.1 Aptenodytes forsteri
GGGAGAGAGAAAGGGTAAGAGAAGGGAGAGGAGAGGAGAGGAGAGGAGAGGAGAGGAGAGGAGAGGAGAGGAGAGGAGAGGAGAAATTACACAAGTCTTTCAACAAGGTCCATGCAAGCAAGGATAATCAATTCTATAAACCTAGACCTCAGTAGTTATTGTGTGATGTGATCATAAAAGGCATATCAAGGCCTAACAAGTTCTGTTACACAACTGCCTGACAATACTGGAGTATATGTGAGGAGGCATATATTAATGTCTATTGCTCCTGTCGCTCTGGTAGAAGATGCATGTAGCAAGTGTCTCTTTGGCTGCCATCCTCCTGCATCAGCTTGCCTCCTGGAGCTGGTGCAGGTGTGGGATGCTAACTCTTCCAGCAGAAAAGCCCATTGCAGCTAAGTCCTCCTGGAGCAAGGACACAGAACCAGAATGTGAAACGGGGGTCACCATCTGGTGCCTGCTCTGCTCCTACAGCAGCCTCGCTCTATATTATGCTCTCCAAGGCTAAATTATTACATGACTATCCAGCCCCTACAAAGAAAGATTTTTGCAGAGGCTAGTAGCACTCTTCCTATACACTAAAGCTGATCGCCAACATGCAAAGCACCTATCAGAGGGGGGGGAAAAAAAAAAAAGACTTATGAGGGGATTTTTATTCTCCAGCATAGAACAAAAGAAGCGCAGCAATTTATTTTCTAATGACTGTTACAAAAGTTCACTTTACAGCTGAACTCCTCTAAGCAGCATAGATCAACTGTTCTAGCTCCAAATACATACTGGAATTATTTTGAGCCTGTTTTTCATATATGAAGTGTTTACTCTGATACTGTTAAAAAGTAGCTGTGCAGGTTTTGGCTCCGTTCGAAACAAAAACATTATGAACCCATCTTCTGTCTTTTTTTTTTCTTTTTTTTTTTGTTTTCAGAAAGGACTGTTTGCTCTAAGGAGCAGCATTAAAGAGAAGATTTTTAAAAGGTTCTGCTTCAAGGTTAGTTAACCCACATTTTTCACAAATTACCATGAAAGCTTTTTCCCTGGGCTGGTTCCTTTCTATTAACACAAAGAATACAATGCCTCCCAGTTTTTCACATTATATTGGTCTCTGCTGAGAATAATATTTTAGTTCATAATATAGGCATCATTTGAAAAAAAAAATCAAGCTATTGTGTTTTCTCAGCATCATTCTGTGTAATATTTCTGAATTTTTTTTACTTCATCATAGAAACACTTTTTATATCCAGATGCATGTTAAAGTCTGAAGCTGCACACATTTCATACCCTTCTTTCCCAAGTTAAATACCCAAATTAGTTCATGGTTAAGTAAGTCCAGTTTGGAAAGACTTTTCCTAACTATGCATATGGTGGCACTTTGGACAGGTGCTGAAATGAGTTCATAACAGTAATACCTTGACACCCTTAGCTGCGATGTTATTGTGCATTCAACAGTCTACAGCATGGAGAGCTACAGCATGAAGCATACGGCTGCATAATAAATGGAGGAAGCATGATTGTATCTCATGTACAGTTTTGGCCTACCTACTACAGTTAAGAGCAGCAATGAAGATACCATGGCATGATTTCTACTTTAATGCTAGCAACCAGAGAGAGAGTTGTTGCTCTTAGTTTTACAGCAGGGAACGCTGCTTTGAAACAAAGGAGCTCAGGCTCCTGGCTAGGAAAATGGCAGAAGGAAGGGAGTGAAGACTGGTAACAGGCTAGAGAGGGATTCCTGTTTTCTTTACTCTCTCCAACCATGCCAACTGATGTCCACCAAGCAACTTATGTTTCATATTCTCATTAAAATATGCCAGAGCCCATACTGCCACTCTTCATTTTGTAGCTGGAGATTAAGACCATCATGGCTGTGAAAGCACGCACCATAATCCCACATCCTGCAACTTTGCTGTACAGCCCTCCCTAGAGACAAAAAGTGGATAGAAGTTTTATTAACCCTATTTTACAGAGCAATCTAAGAGACTGTGACCATGTCTATACCAAATCACAGCCAGTCCCAGAAACAGCAGGAAGCATGGACAGGAGGAAGGGATGCAAAGTGGTGGGAGTCCACAGCCTGCCAGGAGTGTTAGCTGGATTGTTCCAAAACTGAACTGAAGGAGTTTATGCAAACAAGCAATGCAGATGGATCGCAAATTTGGCCTCAAACCCCACTCCAGGATTGACACTTGCACAAAGTCACTCAGACAGTTCATAGGAGAACTCACAGTGAATCCAAACCTCTAGTCAAGAGACCAGTCCTAGCACAAAATCCTAAGTAAAAAAAGGGCGAAATGAGCTTCTGTACAGTGGCCAGACTTGTGAATGGAGCGAAATGTGTTCATTTTCCTGGCAGAACAAACAAAAGAGAATTCCCTTTCCTCCCAAATTCTGTCTTGGGTTATATGAAATCTTTCATTTTGTTATCAGAACTGGTTTTTTATATACTTGTGTTTGCTTTATTTTGTTATTTTTAAAATCTAATTACATTTAGCATAGAAACTTTGAAAATGAAAATTTGAGACATTTATTAACAATGTTGAAGTGAATGTTTGTTTTTTTCAATATTCTGTTTTTGGTGGATGAGAAGGAAATAAAGGGGAGGAAGCAGAAAGTTTCCACAGTTTAATCTAACAATGAGGTTAACTTTTTTTACTCCAAAACCACATTTCTTGATGATTTTAAGAGGTGATACATATGGGATTCCTCTTTCATCACAAATCATTGCTAATACAATGAAACTGTAGATTTCAGCTGCTGAAGAAATTGAATTTTCCAATAGCAATTTTTAAATTTTATCCTGCAATTAAAGGTTTCCTTGAAAATGAAGCAGCAATGTCAAGGTGTACAGTGGAATTATAAACCCTGTTTTTATTCAATGCTAAATATGACTGCAGACATAACTAATTCTATCTGGAAATCTATATATAAAATGGCCAACAGGAAAGTTGCAAGGTATGCATGATACCCCAGTACATGTGGCCATGCCCCTCTTTGCTTCATGAGGAACTTTAGGCTGCTTTCCTGTCCAGTTCTTCAAGCAGCTTTGCTCTGGGAGAGACGGGGACAGGGAATAAATAAGAAAACCAAGGAACAGTGGCAAGGCAAAATATGAAGGGGTCTGGCAAAGGCAGTTAGCACAGCTCCTATGGCACTGTGGTAGCTGAGGTGTCAAGAGCGTGCATCAGAAATGGGGAAACCAATACGCTAGAATTAGAGGCGCGACGAGTTAGCAGCAGCCAACCTGGCTTCATATTTGGCTAATGAATACATACACAGGTTGCAGGCCTCCTGGTGACGTTCACACAAGATGATGAGTAGGAAAATAAGAATTGTTTTTACTGAAAGCAAAGATTTTTATTGAAAATGTCAATGTTCAATTAAAAAAAACAGAAATGTAAAAATATGCAAACTTTTCTCATTTATTTATTTTGCTTAAATCTTTTAATTTGAGAATTTAGAGGTTTTGACCAAAAAGAAAAAAGAAAAGCAAAAAGAAAAAAAAAAGAAAAAAAGAAAAAACAATACTTTTCGAGAAAGGCAGAGGTTTTTTGCAATTTGGCAGAGGTTTTCCATGATTTGTCTTTACCTGACTGAAATTTTGTCAGCTTCTTCATTCGCTTGTATGTTACCAGTTCAACACCAATCCTTTCAAGCTCTTAAATGACACAGGTCTTCTGTTATTTAGGTTGTAAATGCCCTGTATCAAAGCCTGTGTCAATGGGGGCTTGACAATGTTCCTGGCATGCACGTTATATTGAGAGCTTCCTGGCTGCTCCTTTAACATATACGTCCATCATTATTTGTTCAGCTTCTTCTGGGATCAGTGTTTATTAAACAACAGAACAAAAAGCAAGTGAAACAAAACAAGAAAATCTCAGACTAAGGCCGCATTTCCTTAAAACTGTCTACTTTCTTCTGTGTCATTAGGAATTCGTTTCTTAGAGGTACTGCAGAGGTTTCTTAAGATACTGGAGCATTGCTGGTAACCTGTGTCTAACATCTCCCCTCCATTCAGCAATAGTCCAGCTGTTGCAATAACTGGAATATTAGAAGACTGAACTCTTTGGGGCATGAAACTGGTTGTTTTCTTTTGTTTTATTTTTGCTTGGTTTTTTGTCTGCTGAGTGCCTAAACATACACTGGAGCTCTAAAAATGCAGATCTGAATTATGCTAATGATGCACCTAAATAGTTTTCTGTAATCCAAGTTTAGAGGTATATCCTTATATAGCACCACCCTGTGCTGGTTGGTGTACTGGCTCACCAGGAGCCAGTTTGGGTATTCCTGTACAGTGAGATTTTGTTGTAGTTAAGCAATTATCTTAATTGACTATTTGTATCAGAAATAGTGTGGCCAGCAGGAGTAGGGAAGTGATCGTGCCCCTGTACTCGGCACCAGTGAGGCCGCACCTCGAATACTGTGTTCAGGTTCAGGCCCCTCACTACAAGAAAGACATTGAGGTGCTGGAGCGTGTCCAGAGAAGGACAACAAAGCTGGTGAGGGGTCTGGAGAACAAGTCCTATGAGGATCGGCTGAGGGAACTGGGGTTGTTTAGCCTGGAGAAAAGGAGGCTCAAACCTTATTTCTTTCCACAACTACCTGAAAGGAGGTTGTAGCGAGGTGGGTGT
>NW_008795017.1:556376-570475 GCF_000699145.1 Aptenodytes forsteri
TGGCTATTAGGAAAAAAAATTATTCACCAAAAGGGTTGTCAAGCATTGGGACAGGCTGCCCAGGGGAGTGGGGGAGTCCCCATCCCTGGAGGTATTTAAAAGATGTGTAGATGTGGTGCTTAGGGACATGGTTTAGTGGTGGACTGGGCAATGCTAAGTTAACAGTTGGACTTGATGATCTTAGAGGTCTTTTCCAAGCTAAATGATTCTATGATTCTATGACTACTGTGTGATTTAGGAGAAATCACAGAAAATTAACCTTCTGCTAAAACTGAAGTCATTTATCTCTTAAGGATTTAGGACCCCATCTGCAAAATGTACATACATTGTTTTATTCTACTGTATTGCAAAAAAAGACTCAATTTGAATTTTTAGTGGGATCTTGAAACCTTGGATAGTGACATCAAAATTTTCCTACATTTGATCAAAGTGTGAATCATCTTCTCTAATGGTCTGTCTTGTCACTGGAGAGTACTGTGTGTACCACCAGACTAAGGTGATAAACAAGTGACTCTATGTTCAAAATATCATTTGAATTCACATCCACAACTAAAACAATACACATTTCCCCCCAATAAGAGAGAGAGGAAGTGGGTGGGGATACAGGACAGACAGTGGAAATTAATCCAGGTTTTCAGTTTTCCAGCTATCTCCTATTATTCTTGTCATGTTTCAAAAGCGTTTAATAACTGCTTACTAGAAATCCTAAAACTTCTAAAAAATGTTATTGCAACCTTTTGATTCTTTCTTGGAATGTTTCTTGGTATAATTGATTATAGTTACAAAAAATGACTATAATTATCAGTTTAGGGATAGAGAGATGGGATGAATAATATGAATATGAATTCTTCATGAGACATTTTACTGAAGACTGAAATTTAATAATATCTGTATTTAACTCTATGATTTCTTATTTTGTATTTTTGAAACATTTGCAACGCTATTTCTGAAAAGTAGGCTTTCTAGGGACAAGCTCCATGAAGTGCTACTGGTAAGTAGGTGATACTGCTCTTCTCCATGGTTTTGTGTTAATATATCCATTTTACACTAGAAGGCCTTATATTCCTGGAGCTGGCCATTCAAACTGTGAAGGAATATATAGAATAAGGAATAAATTGATCCTAAAGTGGTCACGTATGTTTAAGGATTCCAAGGCATTTTTACTGACATTCCTGTATTTAGCATATTTTAATTTAAGCGTTTGCACTCTTCCTATCAGGAAACTTCCCTGCCATTTTGCCTACTTTAAACCACTCCTTGCTATTGCTGGACCATGCTCGTCTGCATTTTAAGAAGCAAGAGCCAGCTCCTGGGCTGGTGTAAGCACCATTGCTCCATGGGATTATTCTGATTTACACCAGCTCAGGATCCGATCCATATTTTCTATCTCTGTGACATGATTTAGGCTAAGTTACACCCTATAAATCTATTGTCAGTTGTTATTTTCTGCCTCTCAACCTTCCAATAGGAGAGCTTGCATTCAGGTTTCACAGCCAGGCGACAAAAGGCTTCCCCTGGGTACTATGCTACTCTTTTAAAAACTAAAGCACACGGGCTGTGGAGGCAAAGCATTTAAACAGCAACATTCATTACCCCAGCTGAAGGAAAAAAGGTCAGCTCCAGCAGTAATCTCCTGCTGTAAATTTGCTAGAGAAACAACATGCCAGTAAAAGTACACATTAAACAATATTGTTGGCACTGGGACGCTCACCACCTCCAGCCCCGCCGGCGATATCGATGGCGTTAAACCCGGCATTCGGGGGAAGCCCTTCTGCCGGGAGGCACACCGCAGCACACCCCACAAGGTCAGCCGAAGCAGGACCCCTCCGCCCTAAACACGCACATGTATACATAGGTGTGTGTCTATAGGCACACATATGTGGTGGCCCGTGAGGAGGGCGTGCGGAGCGGCGCACACCGGCCGCCCTCCCCTCCCGTGAGGAAGGATCCCTGGCGGGATGGCGGGCGGCAGCCCCCGCTGACAGATTTTTCGGCACGTTGCAGGCAGTTTGGCCGGGTGCCTGGCAATCCACTAGGACTGACACATTTTGGGCAGAGCGGCGGTGCGCAGGGAGCCATGTGGCCGATGTTAGTAAACATTATCCCGCACAGTCTGGCGTGCCACCGCCGGCAGCGGGGGGGCGGCGCGCAGGGCCCGGCCGGGGCGGCCGAGCTGCCCGGGGACGCCAGCCGTCATCCAGCAGCTGCTCGCTGCTCCGCCAGCCAAGGCCCGTCATCCAGCAGCTGCTCCCGTCTCCGCGGCAACGGCGACGAACAATGGGCTGGAAATCCAGCCGGCGGCCTGTATGGAGAGGGCCCTACGGAGGGAGAGGGCCCTATGGAGGGAGAGGGCCCGCTGCCCAGCCTGGGGGCAGCCTGCCCACCCCCCCAAAAAGAGTACACCCTGAAGTACACAAAAAGGCACACAAAACGGCATCAGGCCGTGTTATGTCCCCCAGCGCCCCTTCAGGCACATTCCCCCTCGCCATCCAGGTGTTCAGGCTCCATTTTGATTGTGCCTCCCCGGCTACCCAGGTGGAGGGGCAGGTTTAACAGTAAAGGCTGGATGGCACAGTGTTAAAATAATGGGTTGGATTTCAATGGAAATTTGTTGGGCTTTCTCTCTCCTGTCGCCGTTTTAGACCTCGCTCTGAGTGGCAGAGATTAGACTTTGGTTTGTACCTCATCACTCTGGGAGGCAGAGGGGCTTCTGTCCCTGCCTGAGGACAGTCCTCTCAGTTTTACACCCAAATTTCCAGCTTTCAGCATAATTCTGCTTTCAAATATAACCCTTCTCCCCACAGGCAACAAAAAAAAGGCATGGATTTAATGCACCTCGAAACCCTCTTGGCAAGTAACTGAGCTGTCCTGAGGTTGCCACTCAGAAACCTGGGGAAAGCAAAGGCAGCCTCCCTCCTGCACTTGCAGCAGGAAGAATTTCTCCCACTTGTAAGACTTCTACAGCTGTGCACAAACAAGGAAATCTTTATAAGAGGAATGGACACAGTCATAAACTTTGAAAAAATACAGCAGCACTCTCTATATGCAAATAAAAACCCCCATCCTCTCCTAGTAAGTCCAATATTAATTTACTGAAGTATTTTCCTACATCATTGCACCCAGACAACAAACCCTACTCGCCATTCAGACAGCAAGTCTGGATTTTGGGGAAGCTTTATAGAGATAAGCAGCACTTCCCTGGAATACATTCAAGTCTCTTGCCCCCTGTCAGCTACAAAATCTTCAGAAAGCACAGTTTCTTACAACACAGCCCTTTCTCCATACAAAATTAGGCCTTTGGGACCAATGTCTCTTGTTGTACAAGTCTTCCGTGGAATATCTTACAACTTTTAGGAGCAATTGGTTCTTATTACACAACCAAGAAATATTCATGCTTTCCTCAAAACCTCTTGGGAATCTGTTCCCCAGCAGAAATCCGTATCTTTGTATAATTATGTTGACTTACCAAGTGTCACTAAAGGAACTGTGTGTCATAAAGGACAAATGTCCTCGTGTGATGATAAAGGACTGTATGGAATTGTCTGCTCCTTTTCTGCAGGTGTGTATGTGTGTGTGCAAGATGACAAGAGTCTAACCTAAGGCATGGGGGGAAGTAATTAAGAAAAATCTCTCCAAATGCCAGGTATGTCATCTCTATTGGTAATATGTCATACGCAGTCCTATGAGGACCCAAATGAGAGCTAGAGCTTTTGAGTTTGATATAATGTATGTGCAATGAATATTTATTACAATCATGATTTATAAAATGTAGTAATGCTCTCAGGAATGTTCTGCACTGAAGAAAGTTCACTGTGTGCAGAAAGAGTGTGCTAATTAAGAGATACCATACACGTGTCACTGCAGGGAAGCTTTCAATCGGGAAAGTAATCCATTGACTATATGTGCATTTTGCATCCAAGACCCAATTTTGAAAAAAGGGGAAGAAAGAAGGTAAGATGTTACAGGCTTGTCTGGCTGCATTCCTGTTGCATAAAAGAACCAAAAAGAATGAGGAAGAGAGTCCCGGAGGGAGGCAGGGGCAAGAGACAAAGCTGAGAGGCAAAACTGGAGGCTGGATTTCGTACCTGGCTCTGTACGTCAGCTGGGACCTGTAAATGTCCAAATGCCAGGACAGTGGGAGAAATCCTTTGACCTTGGAAAAACTCCTCATGGCACCACACATGAATACGAGCTGCAATTAATTAAGTTACTTTGTATAAAAACAAAAGCTTTGTTAGAAGACATCTAAATTTGGGTGGGTCTTGCTGCTGTAAAAGTAACTGAAAGACTGAAATTGAAAGACCCTTTGTTCATTAGGGCATGAAAATTTATTGGTTATATTTATTATAATAATTTCAGTGAGCTGTCTCTGGACCTAAGTCAAACTAGCATGGCATGGTGCATCATATACAGTTACGCACAGCTGTTTGCATTGATACAGCTAAGTCCCCTTACCTTCCAGCACTGGGTAGCCACATCCAGCCTCCTTATCGGGAGTGCTCGCTGACCTGTGCTAACCCCCAGCTGTCCCTGAGCACTGGTTGTGTCAAAGCCCTGCCAGGACACGTGCTGACCATGTAACAGTGGGGACAATCACAGGCCACTGCCAATGTCTGTGCCCTAGGCCTCTTTCACTTGCTAGCTCATAGATAATCTGACAGATCCAAACACTAAATCAATAGGCTTCAGTGGGAACTGGGACAGGCTTAGTTGGTCTTTCCCTGTTTAATTTTTCTAATTACATTCTTAATTTCCGCAGGTCTAATTACTTATAGTACAATAACAACATTACCAAGAGAAATAAAAAAGAAATGGGATTAAGAAGTTCAAAACAAAAAACAAATCTTGCATTTCTGAAAATGTTTAAGACAGACCTTTATATCGGGGCCCAATCCTGCTCTCTGCACCTAGACAAAAACACTATTGTATCCAGGGCTGAATCCATGGAAATACATCTGGGCTTCACATCTCAGCTGAGCAACTGAAGAGACTACTGGTAAACTCGCAACTTTAGTGCAGAAAATTGATGATGGGTCATAGTCTGAAAAAGGTTTTCAAAAGCTATTTTGTTTGAAAGAAAATTGGTGAAGAAAGACAACAAGAGAGGAGGAGGGAAGGTTTGGGAACAGGGTTGGGAACCAACAGCTTCTACTTTGAAGCCACGATACCTTATTCTTCAATAGGTCTGCACAAGTCACTTGGTCCTTCTGCCTTACCTGCCCACCTCAGCGCAGCAGGGAGCAGAAAGCTTTGTGGAGCATTTAGCAGTCTGAAACACCAAGGAAGCCTGTCCATGAAAGAGAACTCATAACTCCAGTGCAGTCAGTGGAGCATCACAGATTTACTGGAGGCCTAGAGCCTTGTGTGAAAGGCCCTAAAAATGATGTTCTGCTTGGGTACGGGGATGTACGTGTAAAAATTTTTGGTAAACCCTGCGCTGCATTGCATATTTAGGCAGAAAAAAATAATAAAACTGCCTTCCCCAAAGAAACAGCTCACTGTGGTTTAGGTCCTGATTCATAATCCAGTGAAGTAAAAAATATTCCTGCTGTTTCACCGGTTGGTTCACAGGTACTTGGTATTATTTTTGGTATTGTCCAATTGTTATTCCTCCTTTTACAGTCTTTCTACTCTCTTACTCTGGCTCATTTGTCAATACATTACATGTAATGCTCCTAGTAACAAAGCACAATAAAAATCAAAATATACTGAATTGGCTCTAGTTAGAATAGAAAACAGATGGGATATTTTTCAGCATGTTTGAAAAATCAACATATTTTCTTGTAATATCTAATAACTAGCATTATTTTAATTTTACAGTTTATACCAGAAATAGACATTAACTCACTAAGCCTTGATGAAGCATCTGTAGCTCTGTGAGGTGAGTCTCACTTTACAAGTCCTGGGTTGCACACCCTGCACTGAGGGAAGTGAATCCAGATTTTTTCAAGGTTCCACTGCTGCTGTAAAGACTCCAATATCATTACTTAGTTTAAGTCAAGCAATTTGGAATGATATTTCCAGCTTTTGTTTTCTTACTTAGTTTCATTTTTCTTTCTTCCTCTACAAAACTATGCCCAATATAACATGAGGATAAAATCGTAAGGCTTACCTAATTACTACTGTATTACACTTGTATGAACAGTGCAGATACTGAACATTAGACAAATTACTAATACAACAATGCAGCAGTTCTTTCTGTGGCACAAGATTTCTCTGGGAATGTTATTTTATTGTATTTAATTTAGTGCTTGTTTGTTTAAGGGGGAGAACAGACATTGCTGTATTTCAGTTTGATTCAGCAAGCATTCTGGCCTCAGTCCAGCAAATCACTTAAGCGTGTGCTTAAATGTAATGAAATGAAATTTAAGTTCATAGTACTGCCTATGTATTTAACATACAGCATGGGCTTAAGTGCTTTATACAAAGCAGGACCAGAATGATGAAAAACCTTAAAAAGAAGGCACATGCATTTTTACACACACAATTTTTAAAACCCTAATACTGTTAAAAGGGACATTTTCCACTGCCTATGCTATGAAAACACTGTGTAGTTCCCCCCCACTATCCCCCCCCAAAAGCCAACTAACTTTTCTTGATCTGACGATCTGACAGCTATATCCTGTGTAACTGCTAGTCTGGCCCTTTTTAAAACTATCCTATTAAGTTAAGTGGAAGCTTTGCCTGAGCAAGGTATGCAGAAATGAGTCACAGGGAGTATATGGAATTTTCTCAGGACTTAGGGCTGTGCCTGTTGTAGCCAAAGGCTAAATCTCCGGTGGAACTCAGTAGTGTTCCTCTGAGTACATTCGCTTTCCATACCAATCTCTGTTTTAGTGGGAAACATAAAACCAACATGAAAGTCATGCTGAAACACACCACAAAGAAAGGTGTGTTCTTAACTTGGGTTACCTAACCCAGGTTAGATAATTTAAGCTGCGGTTGCACAGCAATTTAAACCAATCTAACTACTGGCTGCCAGGGAGGGTGGAACCACGTCAGCCAACAGTTAGATGTGCATCAGCCGCTGCCGCACTGCAGCACCAGCTTCAACCAGCAGCTAAGATAGACAAGGTAACTGGAGTTGCCTAATATGGAACACAAAATGCTAACAGTGCTTAAAGCCCCCACTGCTTTAACCTGTCCGTGTAAAGATATTACTGAATTTTTATGAGTTTTTGCAATGTAGACAGACCTGGAGAACCTTTTCAGAGACACAGAAACTCGGTAGAGCTGACTGCTGTCCACAGGAAAAGGAAAACACGGTTCCTTCCTCAGAAGGTTTACAATCCATATGTTATATTTCCACTGCAAAGGCTCTAAGCTCTTAGCCAAAGAAGGAAAAAAAACCAAACAAACCCAAAAGCTGGCTTTACTATTTATGAGAAGCTCCCAGTGTAAAAAAAAAAAAAAAAGGAAAAAGGCTGCTTTCTGCTTTGATTTGCAGGTTAGATGCCTAGGGATTTATTTGTTTGTATGTTTGTTTGTTTGTTTCTGCCAAGAGCAGAAACAACCTTCTTCAATTACTCTGCAGTGACAGTAATTCAACTCTCTTTTCAACAGAAGCATTAAATACCTCTAGGTTTCATTCATTAACAGAATAATACATATATTTTGCTCGGTACTGTTTGTTTGAATTACAACCTCACGGAATTCAGAACAAAGCTAGTGTGGCTGCATGGACCTGCTCAAAATTCTCAAAATTCCATTTTAAATTGTTTCTGCTACAAGATCTGATTAAACATACCAGTTATCTAAAATATACTAGTTTTTCTGCTGCTCCATTTTTCTTGCCATCTCCAGTCACTTCTTGCCAAAAATCACTTTTAAGTGGTTATTGTTTTGCATTTCTAGCACATCTCAAAAAAGTGAGGAAACAATTATGCTTTTGATCAAAGGACAGATCATGAGCTAATCATACATATTCTCTCAGATATCCTCATGCCTTCATGCTAGAGAAAATGTCTTTCTCAAACTTATCACTTGCTTAGTATAGACTTAAACAACACCCCCATGCATTTTACACAATATAGAAGGAGTTGAGTGCCTTTGGCCCAGTTTCTGTAGCTTTCACTCATAAATAAAGAGGTGGGAAGAAAGAAAGCAGAGAAAAACATGCACAAGTATGTATGAACAGATGTTGGCTTTGATTTTTTAAACAATATTATGTTGCCCCACTTATCTGAAGGTTTTTTGGTATTTTGAATGATAAAGGTGGGTACAGATTCGCTTCTCTTGCCTTCTCTTGTGTTTAAATTTCATTTCTGAATGCTCACTTCAGCACCAGGTTTCTCTGCACACCAGAGGTGTGGTCTCTGGGGACAGAGGAAAGGGGAAAGGGTTATAAGATGTGGATCTTATACATGGTCATATAAAATTGCCCAAGGAGACTGTTCCTATCCAGGATGCTGCACAGAAGAAAACAGGCATTACAAGCCTCAAGGCACTCTTCTCTGCCTCCTTGTGCAGAATGTCTATCCCTGAGGCTTACACGAACGCCCACAACCAGGAAAAAGGATTTAGCCCAGCATTGAAAGACTGTAGCGTTAGGAAATGGAAAACACATTAGAAATGTGTGTTAACCCCAACTGGAAAACCTAAGCAACTCATTTTACTTCCAGCCAACAAACCCTTCAAGAGAACTCGTGCTGATTTATGTTGAGGTATCTACATTTGGATCTCCACCTTATCTCTCTGGGTAAGGCTTCAGGTTTGATTCAGCATAAGGGTGAAGTGAGGCAATGTTCTAGGTGTTTGTATGTTGGATTTTGCCTTGTTTTGTAAGATCTATAAATTTCCTGTCTGAAGATTGGTGGTTCGCTTTTATCTTCTCATTTCTAATGACATTTATTATATTCCAGAAGACTAGAAATAAAATAAATTCTATGCTAACCTGAAACTTAAGAGCAGAGGATGAGGATTAGGGCAGAAAATTTGGGGCCTAAGAAATGAATCTACTGACTCGCAAAAGTCCCTCGTGCACTCCAGATCTTCTCCCCTGAACTAGTGCTAAAATATCTTAGCACTGTGAGCTAGAAGAAATTGGCTGGGTTTATATCTTTCTTTCGCTCCCTTGCAGTTTCCTGCAGGTCAGTGAGCTGTACACCAACCTCTCTGGTCTGGTGTGGCTCAGGAAATTGCAAATATTTTCAGCTGTGTCAGGTTCTGCATATGCAAGTTAGAAGGTTCAAAGGGAAGTTTAATTGACACTAATCCTCATCTTGACTTTTGCTCACCTCCTCCTCTTTTCCCACTAAGCCTTCCCACCTTCCCACCTCAAAGCCACAGAAGCTTTACAATTTTTCTTACAAAAATATATATATTTAACCCTTTGGCAATCTCTTAATGCCCTTTTATTAAATCCCTTAACTCCTTTTATTAAGTCCAGGGTAATTAAAATGATTATAAACCTCTCTTGAGAGATTATACCCTTTAATCACAGTGCATATTTGCTGAGACGTAGGCGACATTTGTGGTATATCAAATATAAAAATACTTTGGGCAAAGATGTTTAATAACAATTTTTAAAACTAAGATCTTGATTAAGGAGGTTTAGGGCATTAAAAAACATATCTACATGTGGTCACAACAAAACATTGAAGGACTTCAAATACTTTTCCACATATACAATGGTACAGTTATAATCAGGTTTCTCAATTTATTTCAACTCTAGCTCCTCAGCTGCCATAATCTGTCCTAATGCCATTGACTCCCAAGGTGCTACACTACTTTATACCAGCTCAGTTTTCTGGGCAACCAGAACAAATGCACAAGTAAAATCCCTTCTTGGGTCATTATTCCCAAGCCAATGAAAGAAAAATCAAGGACTCTTCTTCTGGAGTGGGCTTAGATCTCCTGTCTGGGACTCCCAAACTGTGCATTCATCCCATCAGCAGCAATAGTAAGGTGAATGCATCCCCTTGAAAATACATATGGTTGGATGTTGATGCAGTATGGTTGTGCACAAAGTAAGTAAGTTTAGGAACCCCTATTCCAGTGTAAAATATAAATATGCACTGAACTTTTATCATCAAGGTTTGGGGTTTAATTAGGACATTATTATTTAGAACTTCTCACTCACAAAAGTATGCTTCATTGTCACATGTATAGGTCATCAAATAGGACCAAGTGATATGAAGTCAGCTGTCATGGTTTAACCTGGCAGGCAACTAAACCCCACACAGCCACACGCTCACTGACGCCCGGTGGGATGGGGGAGAGAATCAGAAGAGTAAAAGTGAGAAAACTCATGGGTTGAGATAAAGACAGTTTAATAGGTAAAGCAAAAGCCACACATGCAAGCAAAGCAAAACAAGGAATTCATTCACCACTTCCCATGGGCAGGCAGGTGTTCAGCCATCTCCAGGAAAGCAGGGCTCCATCACGCATAACGGTTACTTGGGAAGACAAACGCCATCACTCCAAACGTCCCCCCCTTCCTTCTTCTTCCCCCAGCTTTATATGCTGAGCGTGATGTCACATGGTATGGAATATCCCTCTGGTCAGTTGGGGTCAGCTGTCCCGGCTGTGTCCCATTTCCAGCACAAATCCAAAACACAGCCCCATACTAGCTACTATGAAGAAAATTAACTCTACCCCAGCCAAAACCAGCACATCAGCCCTCAACAGTTACTAATCTTTTCTTTAACTATTGGTAAGTCATTTAATCTCTGTGTCTCTTCTGTTTCTTCATGCCTGTTAATATACAGCTTGAATTTCATTTGGCACTTCTAAGACCAAGCTCTCAAGTGTTCAAAAGCTGAGTCTTCTTTGAGGGAAACACATAAGTGATAATACACACATTATAGGCCGAAGGCACTCTTACAGAGTTGTAGAATGACACAGATCAGTATAGAAAGTATTTATTTACTCTGACACTTGCTACTAGACTGATTTCTGAAATTTCAAAATTAAAGAGTTCTGATAAGAAATAAACTAGGCATCCAAGATTTGTTTTGTTTTATTGCCATTCTTTATTAACAGTGAGGAAAACCATTAATTTAAAAAAATTTCAGTAGGATAGACGGCCAAATGCCTTACTCTTGACCGCTTCTAATTGCTATTTATTTTCACCGTTGCTTACATAACTAAAGCATCCAAGCACTGCATATGGTCAATACCAGCAGCAGAAAAGGAAGGTATAATCTTCTTTACTAAAGGAGTTCATGATAGCTTAACTGCTCCTAGGTTAAAAGTTAATGCATATGCTTAAATTACTCCAGAAAATAACATTCAGTCTTTAAAACATACCACTGACAAAAATGAAACAATGTTAATTAATATGCACTATTCTATCTATTTTATTCTAACTGCATGCTTGTGTTTTCAGAAAGTAGTCTTCCACAAACAAATGTCAGTAAGAAATTAAGAACTCAAAAAATGGGAAAGAATATAAAATACAACGTAATTTAACTTGGCATACCTACAGTTTTCATTTAGAAGTCTTGGAAGATCTTGAATTCTTACTTTATACACTCCTACTGAAGTCAACAGACCTATAACTACTCAGCAAGTGTTCAGCAGCTCACAGAATGAGACCCTGTATTTTAGAATTAAATAAAAAAAATACATTGAGACATAATATAACTAGTAGGAAAGGTGAGACTGCAAAGTTAGAAAGAAGATGTGACTCATTTAAGTGTTTGAATGAAAGGAGGAATTGTCATAGGGTGATATGGAACAGTTATTGAAGACCACAGGTGCTGTGAAAAGAAATATTTTTTTAAAGGAACAGAGAAATAAAGTTATAAGGACTACTGGAGTAAGGTTATAGAAACAAGTGAAGGGAAACACTGAAATATTTAGAACTATAAGAGGTCCATTAACAGATCTAGCTGTAAAAGTTAATAGGATTTTTCTAAATGTTCATCTACTTTCTGGTTTTCTTCTGTGTTTTTCTTTTACATTGAAAAGAATGTGATATGTACTATCATTTAATTTAATTTAAAATGTTGTCAGTATATCAACATCTGAAATGTATCAACATGCCCTGTAAATGAGCTTTGTGTAGGTGTGAGAAGGAGAAGATAAGGTCCTGCCCACCATGCAATATGGTAACATGAGAGATGTTTTAGGAAATTTTATCAGTAATACAAACAATTTTCTGGCAATGATGAATATTGCTATACATTGATGATAAGCAGGACATGTGAGAGGATAAAAGAAATCCAAAGATGCTAAAGTTATGGAGAGGCTATTATAGACGACCAAAGCAAAAAGGATATGAGTGTTGCAGAAAAGATGAACTAGACAGAACTGGGTTTAAGATTACTTGACTAGTTCAAGAAAAACCTTTAAGATGTATAAGTGAAATAAAATGAGTGGAAGACAGGAGTAGTAGGACTCAACTTGTGATTTAAGGCACTGAAATTAGGTGTTAATGCATAGGTGTTTACATGTTCATCATATACCTGGAGTTCCTTTTATGGACAATGGAGAACTAATCAATACAGTGAACTGAACCTAGAGAACTAATTCAGTTCATCCTAAAATAGACACCTACACTGAATCACTCTCCAGACTCCACTGACTATAATAGCACCTAGATATCAAGCTTTCAGTTGGATATCTGCAAACAGACATCCAGATTTAGGTCTCTTAAGCTGAACCCCACATTAGACATCTACAATGTTGGTACATGTATCTGGTCACCCAAGGCTTCTCTATAATCAACACAGAAAAATCAGTACTTCTAGGGTGAGGTTAATTTGTGTTATTTTAAATATTTATTTAAGGATGAAATTAATTGTGCACTAAAAATACCTGTTTTCGTTATTGACTAAAAAGAATTAGCATCTGGTCAGATGAATCCCCCCTTGCCTCCTCCATGGCTACTTAGCTGAGGGAGGCAAAAGGAAAGACAAGAAGTAATAGATCAGCATAAAAATGTTTAAAGGCTGAAGATAATAGAAATTATTGAAGTACATTACATTGTTACATAGCTTCATTAGCAGCATTAATGTATGTTTGAAAGAAGTGTTCATAAATATATGGGTTCACAACACTATGATATGTTATCTTGTACACCTGTGTTCCTGTTCCACTCATGCAAGAAATACTACATTGGAGTTGAAGCACATTGTGGTTTACCCAGGCTTGTTTGGCCTGAAGTAGAGCTTTTAGAGAAATGTTTCTAATCATAATTATTGAGGATGTAACTCAGGAATGGTGCCTGGAAACCCTGACCAAAACTAATGATTGTAGGAAAAAATGAGAAACGAAAAGCCGTCAGAAACACAGTTTACAGTACATTTTTGATGACCAGGTTTCTAGATAAAAGTGAATATGTTTGCATCCCTGTTAGGTTTTGTTTTACACTAAGAATTTTCTAACTCTTACTTAAGAGAACATGCAATTCTAAAGGGATCAACCAAACATGTTCCCAATTTCTTAGAGCGGAGGAATATCAAGCATGAGCCTCTAAACATCTCTTTAAAAATAAAAAAAAAAAGCATTGCCGCTTTCAGGGAGAGGCTGCTAGATATCACCATTCTCATTTTAGCACCTGATTTAGGAATCTAAATACTATTTTCTAGCTCTTTAGGGCCAAATTCATAGATGCTGTACAGGTGCCTAAACTCCTTTTAGTTTCACAGGACAAACATTTATCCAAACCATTTGTTGTGAGGAAACTTTGTAGATTTGCATATTACATGCTGTCACATCTACGTCTATGTTTAAATAATTGTGACTTTCTTGATACTATCTTCAACTGCTACTAGCTCCAGAGTTTCCTGACTTTTCACGGATCACATTCGTAAAGTGACCAAAATACTGCTGAAGCTCTGAACATAATGAACTGCTCAGAGACTGACTTAGTGGAAGCCAAATCTTCATTATATTCTTGACCTGAGACAGCGAACTCCTATCTCACCAGTAGTGCAAAATCCTATAGATATGCTCAGATCGCATCTAAGACATTAACACCTTATGGGTCTCTCCACATTACAGCTGGAAATAGCTGATGGGCAGAAAGACTGTATGATGCCCCCCCAAAAAAATATGGAAATTGCATGTGCTGCTTCCTAGGACAGTCATTTTGGAGACGACACCAAGCTGAGTGGTGCGGTTGACACGCCAGAGGGACGGGATGCCATCCA
>NW_008795017.1:571094-580090 GCF_000699145.1 Aptenodytes forsteri
CCATCCCTGGAAACCTTCAAGGTCAGGTTGGACGGGGCTCTGAGCAACCTGGTCTAATCGAAGATGTCCCTGCTCATTGCAGGGGGTTTGGACTAGATGACCTTTAGAGGTCCCTTCCAACCCAAACTGTTCTACGATTCTATGATTATGTAAAACATCCAGTTTTAACTCCTGCTGTGGAACGCCTGCAAGAATGCACTCAAGCATCACCATTGACTATTAGGACTATTAGGGTTTCATCCCCTTGTTTGCATGATTAGTTACTTTACATTTGTGGGGAAAATAATGAAGTCTTTCTCATTTGCACTTTTTTTTTTTTTCATTTTTTTCCTTCACATTCCTCATACTGAACCAATGTTTATCTCACAGCCCCACAAACAGTCTACAGATGAATTTCTACCTTAAAGACACTGGCATGTAACTCCAAAGCTTTAAGTGTCGAAGACAGTGCAATTTCCTTTCGTTGACGTTGTTCCCTTCTGAACATTTGCTCCAGAAAAAATATCAGTAAAGTGCCCAATCTAATGACAATTTTAGAAGACAGAGATGATTTCTATACTAAAAAGCAACTTTGTAACAATGTTTCAAGGATATTTTAAGATTGATTTTAGGAATTTAAAAGAAAGAAATTATCTAAGTGGTTTTAAAAAAGTTTTATGAGGATTCCCAGCTACTAGCCACTACTGAACTCTGTATATGATATTGGATAGTTCCCTCATCTCCTACATAATGAATTGCAATATTAATTACATATTAAAATTAAATTAATTACAATATTAATTACAAAGCAGTTATTATTAAGTCTATGTCGTACTGAAGAAACAAGGTTATGCCTAAATGTAATTGTCATGTATTGCACAAGAAAAAAGCTATTTGTATACAGATACTAAAAATGTCAATCCAAATAATATTCTAATTTGTTACACACTACACTGCTTTGTTCTATGAGGAAGTGAAACCTTTGAATGCTAAAACATTACTTACTTATTTTTGATGGTGTTAGGAAGCAAAATGGAGATGTGCCATTGAAATATTTTATTTAATTGCAACTAAAATGACTATGCCGATTAAATTAACTATATATCCTACATTCATCCACTGTTTTATTCTAAGAAACAAATCTATTAACCTGCAGTTTTCTCCAAATCATTGCTTTAAATTTCATCTGGTAAGTAAGATCAGCTATGGATCACGCAACTTGTTGATGGTACCCAGCAGCAATAAAGAAGCCTTTAACATAGTTCATGTAATCACCCCTTTCACATTGTAATCACTCCTTCTCCACAGTACAGAGCAGTGTTTGGGCCCGTTCCAGTAAAAACCCAATGTAGATGCTCTGAACTGTCCTCTGGGAAGAGCCTCTGTCTCTCTGGTGACTACATAAGGAGAATTAGGAAGCTAAGCAGCTAGGTGCTTGAAACTCTGTAATGCTTGTAATGCTTGTAGATTAGAAGGTGTAAACAGATGTGGAAAACATGATTCATCCTACCTCTAATATAAAACTACACTATATTTAGCTGTTAGACACTGTTCTTTTGGACAACAGGACTCTTGTCATAATTTTATAATGACTGATAGAGCAACTCGCAGGAACACAGTCTAACCTCAGCTTCAGACAGATAACGTAGAAGTTCCAATCCCTAAATGCATGCAGTATAGAAGACAGAAAGCAGATAGAGAGCAGTAAATAGTTAAAGCAAACAAATGAGGTTGGGAAATTGGGAGCATAGAATAAGAAAAAAAAAAAGTTATTTTACTATAAAATGAAAATGTCTCCATTTATCTAAACAATGTCAGATGGAAGAACTATATCATGGCAAATGATATAGCTCACAAATAGAGCAGCTGTAATAGTATATATGGAGCCTAACAATGATTACGCGTACAAAATGTAACTCAACAGTTCAGAGATCAGTAACAAATAGGTCATAATTCAGTTATAAGTCTGATAATTTTTAAGTCTGACAAGTCTACACACCCATCCATTTCATCATGGAGTCAAAAAATACTTGCCATTAATTGTACTTACTTTGTAGGTAATTTTTTTTTCATTTCTGCATTATTTAGGTGTGTCATATTGTGATCATAAATACAGGAAACAAAATACCTTTGTTTGTTAGCTTTTTCTTCAAAAGACCAAGTGGACGGTCTTGTTACTTACTTTGTTAAAATACACACTTGGCTTCATTTAGCAGGGTTCAATGAATCAACACATATGGAACCCCTTGTGTGCATGCAGCATGTATGTTAATCTATACGTACAGCATACACACAAGGAATCTTCACAGCTCAGAGATGAAGAATTCATTTTATCTCCTCTGAGTCGACTGTTGCTCAAATATATATATAACTAATCTCATTGAAAAAAGGATCTGGCCGGTCGGGGCACAAATCTGGATGAGAATCACAGATCTGCAGGCAGGGGAAATTATCACCTCATGCAATCTAACAACAAAATGCCTGTTTTACTGTGGCCAAGCCTCCTTGCAGGGTCAGCACAAGCAGACAGGCAGCAAAAACTAACGTATGGTAGCAGATTGGAAAAGGTAGCCCAGTAGAAGTGAATGCTTGTCTGGGCACAGACCAAGGGCTCTGAATTCAGGCAATTGCTGAGGCAAGCTGGTGCTCTGCTTATCAATGCTCCAGTAGTAGCCAGAAGTGCTATGGCAAAAAACGCGGTGCTGGCCCTACAGCTTCTCTTCCACGTTTTGCACCATTACTTTCCTGTGAGATTTCTGGAAGTGCTGTGTATCTTGTGTTTCTACTGAAATTCCTGTTTACTTTAAAGGGGTCGTTGTGACACCTCAAATCCCTTTAAGTTTGATGGCTTTGGGCTCCTGAGAGAAGAGACATCATATGTAGTTTAGGTACAAAGGGGAAGAGAAAGGGGAAGGGGAAGGGGAAAAAGGAAAGAGGAAATGGAGACAAGGAAAAGAAAGGAACCCAGGTATAAATCATGAAGCATTTGCCAAGAATGTGATGGTATGTACCATGCCAACATGGTACATAAAAAAGTCATTAAATTCATGATCTTGAACTTAAAGCTTTAAATAAAATTAAATCTTCTGATTTAAACCAGCCACAAATTCAGGCTTAAGAATGGGATCCTTTTAAAGTCATTTTATTCTAGCTTGGTTTATCAGTATACTCACCAGGAGGAAACGTGCCCTCTGCAAATTATACACGTCATGAAATCTCAAGCAGTCCTGCCAAGACCTAGTGATAAGTTGCTATAACAGCAGCTTGGGGTTTGAGAAATGCACTTTCCTTCGCGCTCATGGCTACAGGTGATCTAGTGGTAATGACATCATTAACACATTTCACCTTTTTAAGCTCTCCCACTGGTGTTATACTGGTTTATGGAGGAATCATTTCATTTTGGTGTTTCAAGTCCCTTGTGTTCTTAGTGGTATTCTCAAGAAAATAAGCAGAAAAGTGGAAGGAGACCATCCTCTGGGATATGTGATTTGGGAGGAAACCATCTGATTCCATCAGCAGATTCTGTCTTGTATGAAAAAGAACTTGGGAATTTTTATAGCAGATCAGATAAGATTGTGATCACTCTAACTCAGTTTTGCCTTCAGGAATTGGCAATACCCGCTTTTTAATAAGCAGTTATTAGGTACTTGCCACATTTTCTAACAGATTCTCCAGATAGATATGTTTGCATTTGTTATGCAAATATAGGGATGTATGTTAAAAAAAAGGAATAGTGTCTCTATTCATTACTTGACTGAGTCCTTATGGACTCTTCACTCTAGATACGCAGGCAGAAGGATCTTTTGTTACTGTTGTTGCTATGTCTCTATGTCCTTCTCTGCGTACCCTTCTGGGTACCGATCCTTCAGAAAATACTACTAAATGAGTTGTTTACCTCTTCTTTTCAAAAGCTATCTTCCCTACACCTCTTAATTCTTTTTATCGTGTAAATACAAAAGAATCGAAACCCACTATCTTCTATTTAACAATTGTAACTTAGTAACATCCTACAACTGAGATTTTTGTTTACAAAAACATTTATCCTTAACAACTTGCTCCCTACAGCAACAATACGAAAACAAACCTATTAACTCCTGAAAGTTATTTAAAAGAAGGAAAAAAAAAAATACAAACCCGAAGTACTGGTAGTACAGCGTATAGCAGCAAACAGTACAGTATATGGGAGCATTTCTGAACCATATGGGGCCGGTTTCTATCTCCACTGACAGCAGTTGGACGTTTATCACTGAATTCAAAAGAATCAGGCCAAGACTCCCACACTGAAAAAGAGGCTTTCAGATGGGATTTGTGTTGAAAATCCAAACAAATCTAAGTATTTGACACCTTTATTATACTCTAAATGCTTGGATACCACAACAATACAAGACAGAACGGGGTTGTCTCAAGAAGAGAAAGGAGAAGTAATTGCTGTCTTCAACTACCTAATGGGAGGTTACAGAGAAGGTGGGGCCAGACTCTTCTGGAAGGTTAAACACAAAAAGACAGGAGGCAAGGGACGGGTTGCAACAAGGAAAATTCCAAATAGGTAGTAGGAAAATTTGTATCAGTCATGATAGTCAAAAACTGAAATGTGTTCTTCGGAGAGGCTGTGGAATCTCCATCCTTGAAGACATTCAAACCTTGCCTGTGTATGACCCTGAGCAACCTGATGTGACCTAGAGTTTGGCCCTGCTCTGAGTGGAGGGTTCGGACCAGCTGTTCCCAGGGAAGGGAAGGGAAGGGAAGGGAAGGGAAGGGAAGGGAAGGGAAGGGAAGGGAAGGGAAGGGAAGGGAATCTGTTCAATTTTCCATGTTCAGTCCTTAGACAGTACATTCCTAGACTGTAAAGAGACAGTGACAGATCATTCTGTGATTTATTTGTTCAGAATACGATTTGCATCTGCTAGGAAAGTATCTGGCCAGTATACAGCTGTAACTTTTTTTTTTTAATGTTAATACTCAGTCTAACTGTAAACTCATGTTACAGTTGGAAGCCCTTGTTGGAAGTCAAGCAAGCACAGGTTAGAAAGACAGTACAATGGATGTTTGAAAAGCTTTCCTTCTCCTTCAAGACTCAGGTGACTTGTACCTTGTTTGAAAACAGTACCACAGCAGTTAAAAAAAAATTGCTAATAAAATGGGGTTGAAAATAGTTTGTTGTAACTAGTAAAATTAAATGTACCCTGTGATTGTCCACACCAATTGTCACTGCTTAGGCTTTGTCTTTTACTGTTTTTTCATTGTACTAGGAAAGTGGAAGAAGCATGATCAAGTCCACATCAAGGGAATGAAAACAAGGATTCTACTTACGGAAAGATTGTGGTCCTTAAGTATGAATTTAGAAGATACTAAGTCTGTTCAGGCCAAATCTTCAAATGGCATAAACTTGTGTAGGCCTAGCTGAATCCAAATGCCATTATACCAATTTGTGCCTGTTGAGGATCTGGATTTACTGCACTGAAATATTAGCAAGTACGATTCCCGGTGTTCTTGGTACAGAAGCTGACCGGGGCCCAAGAATGCACAGGTTGTGGGTGCACCAACAAGCTACTTACTGTAGGACATGGACTTATGGCACGTCCATTACTGTGGTGATTTTGCCCCCATACTGCTCTTACTCTCCGTTACCTCATGGCAAATACAAGATGTTCTGCACTTCCATCACCAAGCAAGCTACTTCCTTTGTGGCTAAAGTAGGGGCAGATGCCCCAGACTAGCTCCTTGCAAGTTGATCCTTAAACTACTTACTGGCCATTTGGTCATTAATCTATACCTTATTTTTCAGGTTCAGTGTGGGGAAAGACAATGTCAGAAATACCTGTACAGACTAGAAAATAAAACAACTCCTTGGTCTCGAGCTTACCAAAATGACCAAACATATTTCACAGATTCCATGTCTTGCTCATGTCACACCAAATGCCATCATACCACCTGCCAAGTTTCATTGTTCATTTTACGCACGCTTTATAGCTCTGTATCTTCCCTGGGATTTTTAATTTTACTAACTTAGCGCAAGTATCAGCTACAAACAAGAACATTAATTGTCCTATGCAATGATGGACCGCTTTAAGGATAAGCCTTTTGTAATGCAAATAAGAACAGCAGTCTTAAGTAAGATCTTTGTTTACTACAAATTTTTCATTTTCTCTGCTGTAGCAAGTGTAACTCCGTCATTTACTTCTCCACCCATCTCCCACACTGAGGCCAGTCCCTTAGCAGAAGCATGCTAGCCGTGTTCCTGATCCCTCTCAATTCTCTGCATACAGTGGATATTCCAGAAGTCTTCACAAAACACGGGAGTCTTTCCATTAACTGTGGTACGTTCAGTCCCCTGGGATGATCCTGACATCACAAGAGACATCTGAAGGATGAAAGAATAGGAAAATTGTTCTTACTACAATTACTTTTTAACCAGAAATGGAAATGTCCTGCCTAGCTGACTTTTCATAGAGCGTCACCTATAGTTTGAGAGTTTAAGTGCCCAGGATATGGGACCGTGTTTTTGTATTTCATGAACATTGCAAAGTTAAAGATTTTATTTAAAAGAACTTCATTTAAGAGAAAAATAGTAAATGGCACATCATGTAATTGCTATTTATTTTCATAAACATGAGGTATTTCAAAGTGCTATGAGACGCAGCACTAAATGTACATCGTTGGAAGAAATTAAACACAGAACTTAGCAGTTACCCAGTTCTATGCACCAAACATTAACAAATACATTAACTGGAAGAAACAGGCTAGGAAAAGGCATATATAGTAAATTTCTTTACAAAAGTTTCTTAGTTCAAAAAAGTGATAAAGTAATATCTACTCAAAACTTTCACAACTCATTTTCATACGAAAATATAAGTATCAAATTTAGTTATGTATCAGCATCATACTAAAGTATACAGGCAATGTAAGAATTAGTACAGTACATAACAGAGATTAACAATATATTTGTATACAAAAACATGCTCCTCAAACATTGAGGTATTACAGTACTTAGGTATGAACTTCCAGTCTAATACTGGTAGCAAAAGCCACCTCTCATAACCCAAGACATGTACAAAAGGCAAGTGTGTAGATGGTATTTACAGAAAATTCCCACAGGGGTACAAAATGCCAACCCCTAAAGTAACATCTGTTAGAACATAAGCACCATAAAACTTAGGAATGAACGTTTTAAAACTCAACTAGATGTCATCAGCAGCTCCAAATGCTCACAACAATTAAAAAAAAAAAAAATCCCCACCATCTACAGTTCTTAAGAAGAAAAACAAAGGCAGTCCATTGTTGTTTGGTAGTCTTGCAAAAAAACTCCTTGCAAGAACATCCATTTGCTCCGTACCCGGATAATATAGTTTGTCGATTACTTCAGGGACTGGATTGAAAGTAAAACCAACATTCTTAACGTCAAAAAACACAATTTTTTTTAAAGAATCAAAAATGTGCAAAGTGGCAATGACTGTCCTGGTCAGCCAAAACAAACCAAAACAAAAAAAAGTTTAGCAAGTCCGCTTGTATTCTATTTTCTTTAGCAATTGTTGTTGTCTGGCTTGCAATTTTTCCTTTTCTAGCAACAATTTCTGCTCCTCTGCCTGAAGGGAATGAACATATTCAGTGGCTTTTTTCAAGATCACAACTTTTGCAGCTTTCTCATTTTTAACCAGTTCTGGAACATGGTCCCTTAATGTGAGGAAACTTGACCGTAGATCATTACGCCGTTGACGCTCTAGGATATTATGGTTGCGTCGACGTTCACTATCCTCTGAATCAGAGTTTCGAGGACTTGAACTCTTAGACTTTGGTTGGATCGTGGGTTTTACTGGACGGGGCACCTCGGTTTTTAACTTCTTCTGCGGTGGAGCATCTTCACTCTCCATGTATGGAGAAGGAGCGGCATAATTATGCTGCTGGTGAATTGGTGCACAACGCTTTAAAATCAGTTCATTCTGCTGTGTCCTGACTGATGGAAAAGTGGTATTTTTAGGACGCACTGTAATAGTAAGGGTGGTAACAGCCTTGTTGGAGGAGGAGCGTCTTTTCTCCACTGTCACAACATCAATTTCTTCTTCTTCATCCTCTTCCTCCTCATCTTCATCATCTTTTGGTAATAGAAAATGGAAAATAAAACAGACGTTATTCTCACAGAAAATACTTCGAACAAGTGTCAACCCAGATGTATTTATTGACAAAATATGTACAGTAAAAGCAGCAATGAAATAACTGATGGCAAAAACAGGGTGTGCCCACCATCTGTAGTCAGATATAGATCTGGAAAAGTATGTAATACACATAAAATGACTGAAGAACCGCGATTTTGGAAAGTTTAATAAGTTTAACGAGGTTTTTTTTTAAAACACTTCTAATTTTCAACCAAAGCGGGGCTACTACACACATAATCGCAGCGGCAGGAAAGAGTTTTTAGACAGAATGTATGTATTTTGCATGGAATCGTAGAGCTGCGGTACAAAAGGCATGCACAGTGCCACAGCACAGCCCCTGCTTGGTAGAAAAGCAGCCGAATGTATGTATTGCATGGAATCGTAGAGCTGCGGTACAAAAGGCACGCACAGTGCCACAGCACAGCCCCTGCTTGGTGGAGAAGCAGCCGGAATACGAAACAATCGCTGGGTTTGTTCTGAGGCAGAAGGTGAAGCTGCTCCAGCCGGGGACCCTTTAAGCCGGCGCTTGGTGCACTGCCAAGAAGACAGCTGTTGGAAGTGCTTCCTCACCCAAAGCTGTCAAACCAGACATTAAAGGGACAGCAGGCTTTGAAACCCGGGACGGATCACCAAGTTTATGGCGGTGGTCGTACGGACCAGCTCATCTACACACGCGAAACCACGTTTCAGCCCAAGTGGACTTCTCTGTAGGCACGGACAAGAGATGTTTCTGGGCATTTTAGGTTCTGTCAGCGCAAGCGCAAGCGCTGCTCTGAGGGGTCTCTAGCCTGCTCCAGCCTTCCCAAATCACACCTAACGGCACACACGGCCATCCCTCCCCCCGAACCCCGTCCCCAGCGTGACAGC
>NW_008795017.1:581026-582853 GCF_000699145.1 Aptenodytes forsteri
CCCGGCTGGGAGACAGGGGAGGGGTGGGCAGCAGCTCAAACTTTTTCCAGATGTCCTCCCCGGGGGGAGCGGAGTCCGGCCCGCACAAATAAAAATCATCTTCGTCCGGGTAGAAACAGGGCTGCAAAGAGTCGAACTCGAGGTCTGGGTTTTTACTGACCATTCCTGGCATTACGGGTCTCTTCTTGCCGATCCCTGGGTCGGGCAATGGTTTTAGAGACAGGTTTTATGGGTATTTCCAGCAAGGGGAAGAAGAGAGGTTCTCCCAAGACCTGAAACTGAACCAAAAATAAAAAAACAACCACAATTAAAACACTGAAGAAACAGACAGACACGAATGTGACTCCCTTCCTCTTAACCGAAGGAAAAAAAAATAAAATCCCATCATCAACAGGAAGAAAGAGGGAGCCTTTTGCAAGTTGCGAAAAAATGCACCTCACACACCTTTCCTCCCGACTCAAGATATTCAAAGAAAAGCGATCAGGTAGTGCTTCCAGATGCAAAGGTTTCCGCCGTCCCCGGCGCTCCGTGAGGACACAAAATCAGCCGGCAAGGTACAGCAAGGATGCAAAGCACCTCTGTGCTTTTGCACATAGCACTCGCCCGCTCTCCCCAAACTGCTTCAAACGCTCAAAACAGCAGAGTAACTGTAGACAGATGCAAGGCTTTGATACCGTAATCTCTCCAGAAAGCCCTCTTAATATACCAGCAAAAGTAGAGGAAGTTTACTCCTTTTGTCATCTGCGGAGCAGTGCAAAGGGGAGAGAGAAGGATGCAAAAAAGGGGGCGGAGGGGCTCTTTGCAACTTCGCAAATCGCCAGTTCATTCACTCAAAGCGAGCCAGAGAAATCCGCACAAAACACAAGGGGGGGGAAGAGGAGGAGGGGAAATTCAGCAGCAACAGAAATTATCAACCTTATGTAATAATCTCACGCACAAAAATGCATTAAAACCACCCCGGCGCCACCAACAAAGCCTCCTGATTTGCCAAGAAGGTACGGGAAGTTTTTTCTCCCCCTTTTTCCAGTTTAAGACAAGAGCAACGGAGAGGTTGCAAGGACAACAACTTCGCGCATTTTGCCACTTCATACAACCAAACCTCCTGCAAACACACCGGCTTTCCAGCCCTCACCTCCGGAAAATGCACGCTGCTGCCCTTACCTCGGCCGGACCCCCCACTCGCTAGCCACGACCAGTCAACCACAGCCCCATTCCTCTTCCGAGACCTCAGTTGCATCAGACATTAAAAAAAAAAAAAAAAAAAAAATTACTTTAAGTCCAAACCAGACATTCAGCGTCTCCCTTCAGCTCGCTTAAGGTAACGCGAAGGGAAATCGTTCTGCTGGGTTCAGAACAGCTGACGCTGAAAACGGAGACCAAAAGGGGGGAAAAAAAATCCATTAAAAGCCTTATGATGAAATGCAAAGAAACGAGCCCGGCTCAGCTGCTCTCCCCCTGCCCCGCCCCCTGATCACTTCCAGTATTGTACATTTTTCTACTCGTGAAATACATTAAACCGTTAAAAATGCAAAGCAGTAAAGAGGCACCTACAAAACACAGGCGATCTCAATGCGACAGCTCCAAAACAAAACAAAAATATCCTCCAGGATTTTCTTCTGCTCAATGAAAAACCCATTCACGCACTGCAATGCCCCTGCGCTTCCTTTCCCTTCCCATCCTCCCTAGTTTAGCAACTCAAATGCGATGTGGAATTGTATTTATTTGATTGGTTTTTTGTCCTCCTGCTTATTACAGCCCAGACCCTGCAGCTTCCTCTTCTTACCTCCTTGGCGATGGTGGTGGGTGTTGCAAGGGGGAGGAGTGGCG
>NW_008795017.1:584224-597834 GCF_000699145.1 Aptenodytes forsteri
GGGGAGAGAGCGAGCTCGGCGTCGATGGAGTCGATTGAGGAGGGGGAGGTTCCTCCTGAGACGGGAGAATAAACCGTCATGGAGGCAGGGATAGGCCGTGTGCCCCTTCACCTCGTCCCTTCCAGGGGATTTTGGGCCGGCTGTGCCGGGGGGTACTGCTTCTCCCATGTGGTGATCCTCTCTTTCGCTCCATGTCACACTTCAGTGGCCAGAACTAGGAGGCTCCACCACCTTTTCAGTGTCCTGAGGTGGCCTTGAAAATTGCCTGGGGTGCCTGCTGTGGTCCTGAAGCCAGCTGGTGTCCAGGGCAGCAGCAAGGCTGGCTGGGCACCCCTGGGCAGGCCTGGCTGCAGCACAGGGCTGCTGGAGGTGGCATGATGGTGGCGGCTGGCCTGCCTGCGCTGCCTGTGGAGGCTAGGCTTGTTGGGTTGGCTGACCAAAGGTGGCAGCTGCTTTGAAATGGCCCCAGCCAAGGCAGCGAGCTTTTGCTAGACTCTTTGCTCCCCCAGCTCGCTCCCGCCCACCTTTTCCTCTTAGCACGGAGGTGGCTGGGTGCAGTTTTGCTGAGGAGGCTTTGGTTGGCCCTGACTGAGAGCAAAAAGGGCACCTGGGAGGCGAATCTTTTGTACCAGAGCTTCTGAGCAAGCACAATTCAGGCACGGGGTGCTGAAGGTGACTTTTAGGTATCCCTAAAATGAGCTATGAGTTACAACTTGGCTGGGAGGTAACAGCTGGCTGGAGTCAGCTGTGGAAGGGGCAGCACAACATAAAGCAGAGGAGCACTGGACTGGCTCCTGCCAGGGTTTCAGCCAGCCCCTGTGGCAATAAGCTGGTGAGATGTTTGAGGTCAGGCTTGCCTGAACTTTCGTGATTTGGCCTCCATTCCTCTAATGCACTTTGGATTCAAGACAGGGGAATTCATTGATTAGCTAATGTGTGCTCAGTACTTTGAAGATGTGAAGTCTTATGAAAGTGCTGAGCTTTATTAATTTGTGTTTGGATGATTTGGCTGGACAAAAAAGGTGTGGGTGGTTGGGGTTTTTTTCCCCTCACATTTCAGTAGCCTTGAACAGGTTGCAGCTTGTGAGGAGACATGAACAGTCAGTATGTGTTTCACCGAATGTGTGAACAATTTATTTATACTCATCAATCGAGGATCTTCCTCAGTTTAAACAATTATACCTTATTTGCTCCTTTAAAGTAATTCTTTTTGTCTTCCACGTTTCCTTTAATGTTTTTATATACGCAAATATTGATATGTCCATACCTTAGAGATGGACATGGGCTGCTATCTGGTTTATTGTTAATTCATTATAAATTCTCACCTAGATTTTCTCAGCAGCCTTTTTAAATTTTTCTTTTTCCTTTTTTCATATGTATATGCGTGGGAATAAAGCTATCAACTTTTAGGAAAGTTCTGCTGTGGTGTGTGGTATCTTTTGTCGTACCCTGGATGAGAACATTAATGAGGGGTAACACTCAAGACAAATCTTTTAAAGTAACTTTCATTATAAAAAAAAAGCCCAACCAAACAAAAACCAAAAACCCCACTGAACAGGAAATGGAAAGCAGTACGCTGAGAAACACTGCTGGTTTTGAGCACTAACTCTGTTTAGGTAAAAAGACTTGTTAAAACCCCAGATCTTTTGCTTTGTCTTGTACAGTTGAGAAAGACATGGAAAACATTGTGCAAAGCTTTGGAAGGACTGCACAAATCTCTGTGATGTTTTGGCTGACACTTACTTTGGGCTATTTTATCAACATTTACTTTTTTTTCTCTGATCCCTTCTGTCCCTGAAATGGCATATATCAGGAAGCCTCAAGGCAAATGGAAACCTGAAATTACTTGTAGTTACTGTGAATTTATTATTATGTCATTTCACTGAAAAAGCTTGGGAATTAAGATGTGCTGATACTAGAACTGGGCCCCAATATAGACCAGTTGTGTAGCAAATATTTTAAGGCATTGTAAGAATTCGCTATCTGGAAAAGTAGAAAAAAGATGTATAAAAAAGTGTATAAAAGGCTAAAAGATACTTTTGCTTACACAGTGGTAAGAATCTAAGTAGATCCTGTGGTCTTTAATTTGGCCTGACGACAAGCCTGACAAAGCACTGTGCTGAGAGCTTGGACATACACACCTGGGCATAATACATGGGTGAGTTACTGGTGTTCCAGGCTACTGAACATTTTCCCTTTCGTCGTTATTGATTCATTAAGGAATGCTGTGTAAGGCAAATTTCTCTGGCCACACGTGCCTCTCTTTCACCCTTACAGCCTGCAGCTACCAAGATCAAAAGAAACAGGACAGTATTACTCGGTAAGTGTGCAATTGTCTTCCTCAGAGGCACCCAAACTTTGGTACATTTCTGAGTTTTCTTTGCTAGTCAAAAGTAATGTATATACTCTCATGACTCCATGTTAAAATTGTAAAAGAGGTTTATAAAGGTTTTCCTTAATCGGGGGAGAGGGGAGAGGCGTGTGTTCTGAGTGTACTTGGCAAAAGCATGACAGAATCGGAATGATCTATCCCTGTTCTGTCTCAACCAGCAGAAATGACGTGAAGCTTTCTGTGTAGGACTAGAAAGGACGTAAGTGTGAACACTCATAGAGCTGGGATTTTTTTTTTTTCTTCTTAAACAAGGACCTGATACACTACCTGTTAGATAGCAGTAGTAACATTTTCAGGCGGATTAAGTATTTGGAGGTAGCTGTTAAAGTTAACATAACAGTTACAAAAGCTGCCAGATTTAGAGCAGCAGGTTTATTCCCGCATACCTTCAGAAAACTTGCTAGGTAGTTGTACCAATCCCTGCCGTGTAGCTGCTGAGTGTGTGTAATCTAAAATATTTATCTTGACACTCTCGTGAAGGTAGAGTCTGGCATTACTTTTACCCTCATTCAGGTGAGACAGGGTAAGGGACTTGCCCAGTGTCACATACGGAATTTGAAGCAGATTCCCCCAGGATGCTGATTGTAACAGTCTGAGGTAGCAATTGCTTTCCCACAAGTTCTTGCAGAGTGCGTCATCAGCATCCATTAAGATGAAAGAATAGCGCAGCCTCTCAAAGCCATTGGATGTCACCTCTGCAAAGAATGCCATCGTCAGTGCTACATTCACAGATGTTCTTGTGACATGAAAACTCTGGAATACCAGCCATAATACCTAGTGCTTGTACAATGTTTCACATGACCAAGACATTGTACAAACACAGACATTGAAAAACTTGAGTTATTTCACTTACGGTCACCTCAGAGGTCACTAGCCAATCTCACCTGTGCATTCAGAAGCATTTTAAGGAGTACCTAGTAAACAGAGAACTAATTCTATTTAATTAAAACTAATTTTGAGGTCATATTATTCATAAGTAATATTCTGATAATTGAATATCACTCTGGCTGCTAAGAACAGAGGAGATACTGCATTTAACCGGGTAACTGTGGCTGAATGCTCCACCTTTAAGTATTCCTAGATACATCAGAAATGATCTTTCAACAGTTAGTGAAAAGAAAAAGAGCTTTCTTCCTTCTGTGCTTTCTGCGTACATTTTGTTTCTTCAAAAGCGGTTGGTCAGACCGGCGTTTGTGTACTAGTCTTCTCCCTCAGCTTCCCTTCTAGCTGCTCAGAGAGCATTGGAAGATTTTCATTAAAACCAGAAGGACTAGAAATGTATTTTTTAGGTTTGGCAGAAGCTGATAGCAGTTGCTCAGGAAAACATCCTACTTGCAACAGATTTTTCAGACCCTATATGTGGCTAGATAAACATCTAAGCATTTGGTATCTTACAGTTGTATTCTAAAGCAAAACAAAACAAAACGAACTTCAAAAAGTTGCAGATAAGACCACTAAGTGAAATGTAATAGAAAGGAGGAATTTTGAGCGCCTGGTTTCTGATGTCTCTCTTTTATGAGAATTCTTGATGTCTAATTAAGAATGAGCTTGTTAACTTTTCTTGGTTGAAATATTAATAGGATCTCTTTTCTTTCTCCAGTTTCCAATTTTAAAGAAAACTGTAAAAGCGTTAAGATTTTTTAGACCTTTCCCCCTCCATAAAGTTTGGTTGAAACTGCCTAGTGAGTTCAAAATTCATGTCAGGGAATGACAGACAGATAACTCCGTTGAATGTGCTTTTTTTCCTTAGGAAACTAGGCCAAGAGGAAATCAAGTACCTGAATTTTAAAATTATGAATTTATTAAATTTCAGCATTCAAATTTTTTTTTTTTGCACAAAAAATGATTATAGAGAAAAATACCTCACTGCTCCTCTTAGTCAGGCTGCCACAAGAAACATTATTAATACAAAATCTGTGGATAAATTCACTTTTACAGTATTGTAACCCCCACACATTATTACAGTAATTACTTCCTCCTAAATGTATACATAGTGCATGAAAATCTATCCTAATTGTGAAATCACTTACAAGCATTTATCATTCTCGCAAGTAGAGTAGGAAGGTATAACTTTCCTAAATTTAATCGTTGCAGAATTGCCCGCTGCTTAGTGACATACAGCATCAGTGACATAACAGTAGAGTCGGGTTGTTCTTGTGTTATATTCTTGTTTTTCTAAATACCTGTGACACAATGAACACATTTGATATGCACATGCATTTCAGGACAACAGCTGTGGCAAAATATTTTTTCTGTAACAGGTGAGTAGGCTGGTTAAAAATGGCTTGATGGTACATGATCAGAGCAATGATAAAATTGTTTTTTGTTAGAATAAGTTGTTAACATTTCCAAAAAGTTAACAAAAGTAGATCAGTACAGTTGCTTCTTTTTAACTTTTTTTTTAAATTTTGGTGAATGTAATTCATGTTCAGCATACCGAGACACTGATCTATATTACCATGCTGCCAATAAACAGTAACTGTCATCTCTCAGTAATTCTGAAGATATCAACGATGCAAATTTATACTGTGTCCTTCAGCCACAACAAATATGGTAGACCTCTTGCAGGGGTGGACGTCTTTGTAAAATAATCTCATCACAGGTCTTCAGTTTTTCTTTGAAAGTCAAGGGTTTGAGCCTATTCAGCCAATACCCACTCCACTGCCTGTTAAAGCTAGGGAAAAACTCTTTGGAAAATTAATTTAGTGAAGCCCAGGAGAGTCATCCTTATATTTTGCAGTTCCTAAGCATGGAGAGGAGAGAACGACACTGAAGGGCAGCTTCCTGCTTCTCATGACCCGCTACAGGTAATAGGCAGGTGGGAAGAGGATTGGTGAGGTCTGACAGCTTCAGCAAGTAAGTTTTTCTCCTCACAGTGGTCCATGGTGATGCTGCAATGCCACTTCATCAGGAAGACTTGTTGATCTCAATTAGTTTAATTCTCTGAAAAGCTTAGTTTAGTTAAAATCTTAATGCCACAGTAAGAAAGATCTTTGGGGTTATTCACACGGCTTGTGAAATGGGCTGCTTATATAGTTTGTCCCTGAATCTTACCCCGTTCCTCTTCTACCTGGCCTCCTCTGTTTTGCCACCATATTTTCAATCATTTAGTGGTTTGAAGCATTACAACACTTTATGTTTATACATACTTAATGTTTTAAATTTTTTGGAGCATTAGCCATTTGTGCATTTTCATGCCAGCTCACGTTGCTGAGTTTTTGAAACTTCAGCTCAAAATATTTCACTGGTTGCAAAACCTTTTAAAGAATTTGTTATTGTGAAATATTTTACCAGATAATTCACTGAGACAAATGTGAAATGTGCAGTTGGGAAGGTAAAATTATAACCAGTCACATAAACCTGTCTTCGTTAGCTCCCTTTCAAACATCTCCAAATGTTACCAATAGAGAAAGACATCCTCGGAGAGTGGTTTGAAGCGTGAATTCTTTAGTTTTCAGTTGGAATCTGCTTTATGTTTGAGAGGAAGGCTTTCATTTCCTGCATCTGAGATTCATTTTTAAATGCAAGCTAACAGGAAGATTAGCCTTTAAGGACTATTAGTGACTGGCCAGAATGGTGTTGGTGACTAGAACATAAAAAGGGGAAAAAAAAGAAAAATACAGACTTAAGTGAGTGAATAAGTGGATGCATCAAACTATATTCTCAGCTGGTGTCAATTGATACGGCTTCCTTCCATTGGGACTGTGCCAGATGAGACCAGCAACAGATCTGTCCTGTCGTGATTCCAACTTTAGTCCTGGGCCACAACTTGAAAGTAGTTTTCTGGATTGTTTAGTTTGTTCTTATTTTATATGCAACAGATAGAGCCTTTACTGATAACCTGTGAGACATTCTTCAAAGCTTTGCCATAAAAACTGTTAACAGCAAAGGAAACGCTTAACACTTATTGCAGTAATGAAAATATCTTCAGACACGTTAAAGGTCTTTACGGAGTTTTGATGGTTTTATTATTATTGCCATTCCCGCTTTAGTAAATCAGCGTGTTGAAGTTTTGTTTATTTATGTGTCACAGAAATTATTGATGTATCTCTGGCTGTAAGCAGAAATGTATGAAGGGCTATGCCGCAATCTTCGGATGTCTTACCATTTCCTCCTTCTGCATGCCTTCCACAGTCTCCCAGAGAGAGCTGGCTGTGTCCTTAATGTCACTGGGACTAATGCTCATGGGCTTCTGTGAAACTCTCAGCCCCCTTGCCAAATCATGTACACCCGAGTCTTGAAAAAGGTGTTTGCCTCCCAGTAAAACAAATAAATGGCTGCTAGAGATGAGAAACCAGACTCTCAGACCCAGGTTTGCATCTGTTTTGGCAACTCCTACAATATATTTTTTGTTTAACATATTCATGTTTTTCCAGGCAAATGCAAGAGGGTTTTGTATGAACCACAGTCTGTAAGTCAGAAAATTGCTTTGAAGTGAGCCATGATCAATAGGAGGCTGAAAGACCTGTCTAGTTCTGATCATTGTACATATTTATTGTAAAATTGTTTGACAGATTACAGACTTTTAGAAGTAGAGAGTTTTAGAAGCAAGTGCCACAACAAATGTGGTTTATTAATTTGATTTTTTTTTCTCTTCAATGAATAATAAACCGTTCATTGTAGTGATCATATTTGACATTGGATTCCTGTTTCTTGCAGTGTTCTGCTTTGAATGTTTTAGGGCTCATCAGCATTGTAACTTTGGCTTTGGCTGTCCGTATGTCTTAAAGATTTTGTGTTGCCACATATTGCTGAAGTATCTGAACACATACTGTAAGATCTAGACCTGTCAACTTCCCTCTAAACCTGTCTCTCATGGCATTATAAAGCCAGTTCTGCTTCTTAACTCCTCAGTATCTAAAGTCACAGGGAAAAAAGAGAGAAAATCTGAACAAGAAGCATCCAGTATGTGGCAAGCCAAGGTGCACTCAGAAAAAGGACAGAACAAGACAGGAGACAGGACAGCATGTTAGTCTTGTAGCCACCCAGAAGAGGGTATCAATAAGAGAAGAAAAAGTTGCATGCAGTTTTGGCTGAATGATATTATAAAGCATCATAACAAAACAATTTTCCTTTAAAACTGCTCACTGGTTTTGTTTTTGCTTTTATCAAAATTAATTATTTGGTGGTCTCTAATGACTTTTGATTTGGGTAACTTGAAATGTCATGGCAGAAGAAGCAGTTAAAGACAGAATGTCCTTGCAACCCTTAATTAAAAGAGTTTAAAAATGTTGCTGTTTAACTTTGAGCTGTGGAATATGAAAAACATACATTTAGTGTTGTTTCAACTATTATACAAGTATAGCCTTGATTTTTGACTGTGTGTTATTTTCTCTTTTGATCGTTGTATCGGAGGGACTTCCTTGTCTTATTGTTAACTGAAATATCCAAAGCTGTAATCCTGGTTTGGTAGTGCACAGCTATGTTCATGTGATCAGACTTTACATGTTAAATGTTTTTTCATCAGTAATCTAATATTTATGAGCCATTACAGTATTGAGGCTTAGCTAGAGGTTTTGTGTACTGATAATGCATATATTTGTTTTCCAGTGACATGATTTCATTGCTTAGAACAATTTCTGTTTAACAGAACTGAAATGTTCTTGATAATCCACAAATGTAATTCTGCACAATATCGAGGTTTACAATAGATGGGCCACATTAGCAAAAGAATACAGAAATGTACATTATTTCAAAAGAGATGAAATCTGTATTAAAAGAAGAAAACAATGGTGAAAATTTATTATGTCTTGTTTCTCCTGACATTACCCAAGTCTTCTAACAACAATTTTCATTGCATCAGTTCCAGAGCGCTAAATATGTAACGTTTTGGCAACATCATTGCCTCAAACATACTAGTACTGTGCTGGCATTCCCACTCCTTTGACTTGTATTCTGGGTGCAGGCAGCTAGATCAGCATTAATCAGTGCAGAAAATCACTTTCGTGTGCCAGGGTTTCAGACTACTGGTGAAGACTTGTTCTTGGCAAGGATAGCAGTACAGATACAATGTTGGAAGGCATCCTCCTCCCGGTGCATCATGGTGTTGAGGACTAGTTTTCTGCCTACTCTGGAAAAAATATTACTGAAATGATTCTTTTATAAGTAATTAAGAAAAGACCATGCTTTAGTAGTTTAATGTACTTACAATAAGTAGCAACAAAGTGAGTATAGGTAAACATATCAGTGGGAGAAGAGTATTGTATTTATATAGAAGCATGTGTCTGTGTATGTGTTCATGTACACGTATGTATGTATGTGCGTGTGTACAGGTGTGTTTTTATACCCCAACTTCCCCTATAGTAAATGATTAAAACTGTTTATCTGTTTCAGAAATGTAACCAAAAAAAAAGACATTGAATCCTTGTCTATACTGTTTTTCTTCTTTCTAGGACGATCTGGAGTATTATTTTAGTTAGCTGCCCTTACAGAGAATTCAGAATATGTCTGCATGGGGCAGTAGAGCATGAAGACCATCCTCAGCTCACCTAGACTGGGCTGATAAATCTACGAAGCACATTGTACTGTTGATAGCTCAAGTACTAAAAGATACATAAACCGTATTTGCCTGGCCCACTGCTCAGGATAGCAAGTTTTGTCCCTTCACAAGGCTAATAACTTGGGCTCAGCATAAATTTGAAACTGCTGTAGTGTATTTCATTCTGGCGCTAGCTTAACCAATGCCAGCCAGGCAACTGCATCATGCTCCAGTGTGCTGTGTGGATGCACTGTGTGATAAACAGGGATAGTGTTTGTCCTTAGCTGTTAAAATAAATATTTCATCTTGTTCACTGTATATTTTATTTTTCTTATTAATCTTCATACTCACCTTTCAGGCCTATGAATTTGTCAAATAGTATGCAGCAGAGTTGGACTGATGGTAGATGATGATAATTCTAAGGTAGGATGAAATGTAGTGTGGAAGAGTGTGTCCTAGGGTTTTGATTCTAGTTTTAGTTTAACCTTTTGACCTGTAGCAGATCACGGGCAAGGTCATGTTAACTTTCATGTTAACTTTCAGTTTTCCTCACTTGTAAAACGGGGGTAATGATGGTTAGCACCTCTGTGAAGTGTTTTGAGAACTTCAGGAAAATTGAATGTTGTTAATTAAGCTAGTAAAAACCCACTAGATTTTTGGTTCGTAGTATGTTTCTAATAATGTGATGGCAGAACAATGCTCTGCAATGAAGGTAGAATTGCTTTACTATGTAGAAAGTAAGGCTAAATGCTGGAATGAAACAGAGGAATTCATTTTACGTTAAGGGATGGCTACAGTGCAGACATGTACATCTGAAGCAGTCATTGTAGGCTGCCTTTCTAGTCAATGGAGAACACTTGCCACAATCCATTTGACTTTATTTAGATGTCTGCTTTAAGGTGAGGTGAATAACGCCTTATGAATAATGCTCATTATACAATTTAATCTTACCTCCTGCTGTAGAGGTACCTCCAGCTGCTCTGTATTGGTTGTGGTTGCTTTTGACTGAAGCACCACTTTCATAAAGTCCTTTTTTAAGACTAATTTGGACAAGCAATCCAATACTTGTAGTGGTGATACTATTTTTTTCCCCTTTCCTTCCCTCCCATATCTTATGTTAACCTTCGAAAATAGTTAATGAAACATATAAATAGCAGTTGAAACCGCTTCTCATAGAATATCATCATGTTTGAAAATAAGTGCTGAGTGTTGGTCAGCAACTGCTGTAAAAAATGAAAGGTAAATTTGGCATGCAGCAGTGAAATGCTGAAGTGGTGATTAGTCTTTTGACAAATAGATGAGTCTGGCTTGGCCAGCTGTCAGGATGGTTGTGCACACATTTTGCTGTATTATTCTGATTGTGTTACTTTTGGATTTGAACTGAAGTCAGGGTAATTACGTAGAAAGATGTGTCACTGTTTAACAAGGTTATAAAAATGTGTGCTCTGTTTCTGCATCTCCTTCTGAGATGCACTGGCATTTCTACCTGGTCTGTGAATTGTGCCATTGCAGTCATTTACTTGTTAGTTGTAACGAGAATACAAGGTTTTTTCAACATATTTACAAAAATACATGTTTTGACCTCTTTGGAACTGGGATATTATTATATACAGAGAGTAACTACATGTTCAGACTGTGTTGCTTGTGCAAGCTTGTTCTCATGAAATTATCATTGAGAGAGTTCCCATATACATTAAATGCTGGCATTTTTTCTTGGAGCTGGCTTGGGAATCTGAGTTAAAAATAAAGGTGGATAATGAAACGTGATGTATGTGTACATTCCGTGTCCCATTATGCTGATAGCCCTGTATCTGGCATTTTGGAGAAAATATGAAAAGATAATGAGTAAGTCTTTGTGCATATCCCATGGCTCAGAGAAGAAAAGAGGCTCTTCTGAGACTGGCATGTCGTTAGCGGTGCATATTGGAAACCCCCCCTCTGCTTGTCCTGCCTTGTGAGAAGTGAGACTTCAAAGAACTTTCACTTCTTTTACTGGTTTGAAAACATATTTGACCTCTGAGAAAGGAAGCCAGGGAGAGCGTTGAATAAGTTGATTTACCATCACTTGAAATACCTCCTTTACTGGTTCTGTGCCAGAATCTGAAGTGCTGTAGTGACAGCAGCCAAAAGGGAGTGGGGATTTGGATGGAGATAAAGGGAAAGATTAAAAAAAGAGGTCTAAACCTATATTTAATCCAATGGTCTCGTTATCTGAAGCTGGCCACTTCCAGGAGCTCTGCAAACTTTTCCTTTAGTGAATGAATTGAGCCCTGTGTTATAATGACAAATACTTCTTCTGGGAAATACGTTGTGTTACATTAATGCTACAGTGAAAAACTACAAACTGAATTAGATATAAAAGATATGACTTTTTACATCTGTGATGCATCTGGATTATGGAGGCAAAGATGACCCAAGAAAGTGGAAGCTATGTGTCTGAGTTGTTGAAATGCCGGTTTTGGAATGACATCCCAGGAACAGCTGCTGCTGAGTACTCAGGATTGTGAGGGGTGCAGTGTGATTTTCAGTGAAATATCCAATTTTTCTTCATGAAAACGTTTCTCTAGTCCAAGAAAAAAGGGGGATTTACTAGTGTTTCTGGTGGATTTACTACAAAACATTGCTACTTGAACATGATTCTAAGATTTTAATTCACATCCTCATAGCTGACTTTTAGCTGGTTGATTTCAGTAAACTTCTACTGATTTAAACCAGCTGAGAAACTTTTCCACAATCATCACGGTATTATTCACTTGAAGTATGCTCCTGTACTATAAGGTCTTTGGGGCAGAGAGCTCCAAAGTCCTAAGAAAAGTGGTTTCAGGTCTCTTTGGAAGCAGATGTTTGCCCCTAAGTAGCAGTACTGAGCAGCACATGTCCTAATTTGAGGATGCCTAGTAGTTAGGCATTGCAGAACGGAATTTAGCAGTACCTAGGTCGCCCTCGTGATTCTGCATTGCCTTTGGAAATTTTGGCATTGCGTGAGCTGTATGCTTCCTATAATTCTACCCAAATCTCTCATCCTCCTTTTTTCCCACTCCTTCATAGAAATGTCTAACCTAACTCATAAGGTAAACATGTAAGGCTGTGTTATATGTTCACTATTGCCAGACATGACCTTTTTGTTGTGCCGTTAGAGCCCCATGCAGGGTACGTGGTGAGTGCTTCCTCGTTCTAGATTTTATGAAGTCCCATCAAAGCTGGAACTGAACCAAGTGGACAGAGATGGACAGAAAAGCCTAAGTGGTGCCAGCAACGGTTTTGAGCAGTCCTTAAGAGCGTGCATAATGACAGTTTTGGAGAGAAAGGTGGCATCCATAACATCAGAGCAGTCACAGCAGGAGGAGGCAACTTTTTTAAATCAAAGTGGGAAGCAAGGCATGGCAAAAGTGAAGGCTTTGGAATGGTGTGAGGACTTGATGAGAAGAGATTTTGAGTAAGGCTGAAGGCAGAGAGGCTTGGCGTAAGAAGCTTTTGAGCGGCTGACTTGCTTTAATTAGGAGCACTGGATTTAAAGTTCAGCATGCTGATGGAAAATAATTCCCTTACAGAGCCCTTAGTGAGAATCTGAGTCCTTTCCTTTTGTTGTTATTTAAATCTACTGGTGTATGGGGTTGTCATCAGAAAGAATGTTTGTTGCTTCTTGTTTATTCAGGTCAGGAAAGATGTTCATGAAATATGTAGTCACATAGTAATTATGTCATCAAATACACTGCTACAAAACTCTCCTCAGTGAAGAGGAATTTCCTTTACACCTGACGATAACATTTTTCAAAATAAAATATGTCAAAGCTTAGAAGTTTATCTTGGCAGAACATCATACCATTAAAGCAAGATTGAATGTATCCTGTCCAAATCCTCTTGCTTCTTGTAATGGTGCCTAAGGCTACAGTCCTCCAGATGTTGATACTACCAGCATTTACATTTTGAATAAAAAAACCTCTTGTTACCACAGACACTTCACCGTAGAAATTCTACCTTTTTTTCAGAACCATTTGTCTGATGTAATGCAAAAAAAATGTGATGGGAAAAAAAGTAGATTTTTTTTTTCCCATTCAGAATAATTTGCCCTTAGCAATAAGAATGAGAAGGGATGGGGCAGCAGCTTTTTCATGCCCCTTGCTTCCCAGTCCAGGTTAAGATTGCATTATTTGTCCATAAATAGCTAAAAATTGCCTTAGTCTCAGGAAGGAAACAGAAGGTGCTGCAGTAGAAATAGTAGTGAAAGGGCAAGCAAAACTTTTCCTTGCACTAACACTGGCCAGACATCATCAGCATTAAACTTAATGAGCCTTATTTACACTGAGTCAGCTCACACTGCTTTAGCCTTAAAGGGGCCTTAAAACAAGTGAGAATGGGAATAATTTCCTCTAAGTTTTGGTAATTAACACAACTACTCCCACGGGGGATCAAGAGATGGTGGTAAGTCAACTCCATTTTCTTAGTTTTGTTGGATACCGAAGGCAGCTCGCAGCCTTTTTGCTGAGGTGGTGCAGTTTTACAAGATTTTATGAATCAAAGACAGGACCAAGTGATCGAGGGATGACAAAGGGATGAGATAACAGGACATTGAGAAGAGAAATAACATCTTTCTTGGTGTATATTTTTAGGAAAGCCATATATAGTTCAGCAAGAATGGGCAGGCTTCAATTGGAATTAGATTTTTTTTTTTTTTTTTTTTAAGTTTTTTTTTTTTTTTTTTTTTTTTTTTTTTTAAAAAGGGGGGGAAGGAAAGCTATA
>NW_008795017.1:597993-624158 GCF_000699145.1 Aptenodytes forsteri
TTTTTTTTTTTTTTTTTTTAAGAAAAACTATCGCTACATGCTGTTCTGCATTCAGTTTGCTTTGTCCTGCTCTCACTTGAAGGTTTAGCTATCTTATGTGCTTACATGTTTTGCTGGACTGGTACCTGAGGCTTGAATCTGGTAAAGAGATTCATGATGCAGCTGTATAGACTAATTTTCCAGTCTGTTGCTACTATTTCTGTACTGTAGACTCTAAATGGGAGGTTACGATTGAGTGTCAGCCTGAAGAAGAAAGGCGTAGAGGATTGCTGATACTTTCAGGATCAGATGTTCAGCTCACCATCCTCCAACAAACAGATCTTGGGCATGAATTTGTTGGACCATTAGTAACAGTTCAAGGAAAGTCACAAAAACACTCACCAAGCAGAACATGTATACATTACATTTGTCATGTATATGTGATTTTGTGGTAGTGAGATATATATGAGAAGAAACAAAGGTGAGAAGTAACATACTAAGTCTTCCATACAAGTAACTTAGAAAGGTAAATGATTTTCCCAGCTGCTGTTTTCCCCTACGTGGCACCTTTGCATGGGAACACTTTATTAGGAAAGATACTGGGATTGTCATGTGTACTGGGTTGATTTACACATTATACTTTGTCAAAATGAGAGGGATCGATCTTTTAAAAATCACTTTAGATAGTGATTTTATATAGTGGCAGTAACATCATCAGAGATAGTATATTTAGCAAATACACACACACGTTTGCTTCGTATGTCATGTAGTCTTTGTTTTGTGCTTGCACTTCAAATAATTTCTGTTCAACCATGATATCCTGTGGCATGGATGGATGCTTGTTAGTAGAACAAGGAACATAATTCCTGAGTTAGAAAGGTCATAGATAGGGCAATGGGACTCGGGACCCAAAGCTGGAAAATGTATTAACATAGTTTAATCAGTCATACTAAATTCCACTGTGGCATATTTCCTCAACAAATTAGCTAAAAGGATTCTGGGTTCTGTCACTGGAAAAGAAAACACTTAATCTTTTATTCTAAAAGGAATATTTTTTCCTATAATTTTTGTGTCTGAAAGTTTTGGGGTTTTGGTTTTTTTTTTGCATTTGCATGAGTGCTTATTATTGTTTATGCTGTAATGTTTAAAACCTTATATTAGGATATCTAGCTTCTCCTGTAAATTTTGCCAGAGCTTTGTTGTGCAGCCTTGATCAAATTACTTGCTCCTTCTGTGTGTCACTTTCACTGTATTCAGGTAATAGACTCTCCAGCACTGTCCTAAACTTCAGTGACTGTAAGTGCATACCACAATGTAATGCTGATATCAGATGGAATTTCTAAGAATTACTGCAATTCAAAGAACTAGTAATTATTTGGGGTTTGGCTAAACTGCGTTATCCAACAACTTTTCTGGTGAAGAGCCATTACTTGAAGTATTGGAAGAATGTGCATGCAAACCATTGGCCAGCCAGCGTGGGTTTTGGCAGGACAGTATATTTTAGGTAAGCAAACATAGTCAAGGAGCGTGATTCAGATTCTGATTGTTCTCAAGCAAAGGAGTGCAAATGTGAAAGTATATCAGTGAGATTCATCTGAATGGTAACTGCGGTTCTTTCATTTCCCAGATGACCATGCAGGATTTGTGAGTTATGTAACATTAGCTACCCCTTGCATAGTTTGAAGCTAAAGTTGGAAACCAATTTAGAACTGCTTTAGTGCAGCCATTCTTATGCATCCTATGCAACTCGTACCCTGCCTCCTCCTTCCCTACAGAGGACGGGTAAGAAAGGCACGTCAGGAGGGAATACCGTTCCCTTGCTATGTGGTGATTCTGTAATAATTAACAACAGCACTCTTGTTGAGTTGCACTCTTGGTACATTCAAATTGAAATTCCTCCTCTATGAGGGTGCTTGCTCTTTTGCACAAGTATTTTATAGAGCTTTATAGCTTATAAGCGTCATAACGGTGACATCCCACCCTGAAATACAACTGTAGTAAGATTTGCTGTGTTGAAGAACTAATCTATGATTACTTTTTTCTTAAGTAGGTATGACTACTGGAGTTTTAAAAAGTACGGAACTAATTCACAAAGTTCAGTAATTAGTGATATGGTAAAAATAGGATTCCTCTAAATTACTTTAAAAGTTGGCCTATTTCCATCTACACCATTTAAATAGGTATTAATTTAAAGCCAGCTGCTTCTTGCCTTTTGCATTTCAGTATTGCTCTGTTAGTTTTTCTTTCTTCCTCCTGAGGATTAAATGTGTGTCCTGTAGGCTTATCAGCCGTGACGTTTTGTATGTGACAACGCTCACTGCCATCTTCTAACTCATCAATCAAAAGGGAACCATAGTCTTCAAAAGTGTTTTAGAGAGCCTCTTTCTTGAATAGCGCACAGTATTTCTATACTAAGGGTATACTGTGCCATAAAATAATGTTTATGTTCCTTTAGGCTTAATACCATACCATTTGTGAGCACAAGTGCTGAAGCAATTTAGAAAGAGATGTTAACTTTATATCCTACCGGGGAAGTAGTTTTATTACTGTGTATGCAAAGCAACAGGAAAGCAAAGCTTTGCTTTTATATTTTATTACCTGTCATTATCATGTTTCAGGGCCTCTTCTTGTATCAGGATTTGCAGACATATAGAAGTCTTTCTTTATGAGCATACTAAAAAGAAATTAGGAAATTAATAACATGGCTTCTGAATCTTTAGAAAAAGTTGCTTTAGAAAACTAAGAATTTTTTCAGCAGTGTATGTCCCAACAATGAGGCTTACAAATGCCAGATGTAGAAGAAAAACATTGTGCTTTGGCATTGGATTATGAAAGTAGAATGGAGATGAAAGCAGCTTAACTGCCATGTAGAGGAATATCACTGTTGGTAATGCCAGACATTTAAATATGAATCAAATCCCAACATAGTCCTGAGATATCCTAAAATCATTAAAATATACTTCAGGTTGTTTTTTATTTGCTCTCTGATTTTGTTCTTTGAGGTGCGCTTTCTGAGTTTTCTGTCTAATTATGAGATCGAGAAACTGATGCAGAGATTTTTCAAATCTTCACAAGTTGTCAGAAGCATGAATTTTAAGCAGATTACAAAGTATCATGAAATTCCATAGACCTGTGAGAGTTCATAATACTATGATAAGCACTGTTCTGGGATGCAGTTTTTACAGTCTCTGAAATGGCTTTTGACTGGTTTTGGAAACTGAAATTCTACACTGAGAAAATTCACGTACATTGAAATGTCCTGTTTTGGTAAGGTTTAAGGATATATTTATTTTTTTGTATATATTTCGGTTTATATTTATACTATAGAAGACAGCTCAAAAAGTACTGTATAAGAATACTGAGAAATTACTTTCTAAAGGAACTTGACCATGTTCAGTCCATCTTCCATGGAAATTCTAAGAGAACAGAATTTCCTATAGAAATAAGTGTTGTCCTTGTTGTGAGAATTCACTATATAAGAATATATTTGCTAGTCATGTTCTTAATCCAAAATATTTAATACATGCAGGGAATGGAATGCCTTGAATATAGATTGCCTTGGGTTAAAAAAAGAGACCACAACTTTACACTGTATTCTGTAGGAATCGGAAGAGTATTCTGTAGGAACCAGTCTGAGGAGCCATGCAGATCCCTTGCTCATTGCAAATGAGTTATGAAAGCAGAATCTACATGAAAGCAGCTAATGATGATACAAATGTGGCACAAGAATTGCCACATCACAATTGCTGCTTCTAAACATTTAAGTATCGTGAGTCAGCTTTAGATTTCTAAAGTTAGTCTTTAAAATGTTAATATATATGTGAGCTCACTGGTCTTCTGAAAACATACACGTTCTTCTCTCACTGGAGTTCATTGAGTGCTGATGTCTTTTTTGGTATCATTACGACTAGGTCAGAGCTTCCAAACCTTAAGAAACTGGAAATGATGTGCAGGTAAATTCATAATGGTTCAGAGCATAGTAAACTTAGATGCCCATGCTCATGCTTGTGATCAGGAAAAAAAAAAGACAAAAAAAACCCCAAAACCCGTAAGATGCCTGGGTTTTGTGATGGGTAGTGAAATGACTGAGATAGCTTATAATCATCTGAAAAAAGATTATTCTGTCCAATCTGAGATGATAGCAAGCATTACTCATGCTGCAGATTTAATTGGTTAATTGGGCATGTATGTTATCATTAAAACCTCTCTAACTTAGCTATAAACTTTTGAAATGTTTTCCACTGAAATGGAATGCTTTTTATCATTATACCTCTTGTCTTCCTGAGGTTCGGTTTCAGTCTGCTGTTCTTTACCTAGCAACAGATTTTATTTAAGTGCTGGGCTATGTTGATAATAATGAGGTAGTCAAATGTTATAGAGGAAAAGTTACAGCTGCTTTTTATCTACTTGTTGCTGACATTTAATTTGTTCAATTGATGTTGCATGTAAAATGCTGGAACAAGCAGAGAAAGATGTGATTCTAGCAATGAGAGAGATTTCCCTACCACTATGGTTGGGTATGTCATTCCTGAGAAGACCAGGAGCCTCTTACACATGGTGATGGTATCATGCCATTTCTTCTCGATAAGGCAAAAAGATTTTATGGTTGGCAAAGTTAAGCTGGAAAGAGGTCCAAAATGAGAACTGATCATCTGCTTCCTGTGCATTTGTAGTACACCATTTCCAGCACCACTAGAGTATGTTCAGTGCTGGATCTTGGTATGAATCCAGCAAATGCCAGGTCTGCATTCTTAGTTTCACTTAGATGAACATTCATAGGTTTTGGCTAGCTTCTGAATGAGCTTGTTCAGGAAGGAGAGGTCTGATATGCTTTTTGGTTGGTTTGAAATCATTAACGATTGCAAAGAATCAACCTTTTTCATTGCTAGTCAAACTAGTTTGGGCTTGAAAGATGAGAAGAGTTTCTTTCTTTGAAAGCCATATTTGTAATTTCTGTAGAAAAGGCCTTCTGTTCATAACTCTTTCATGAATCAGTAAAACCATGAATAAATCCAGAAGATGTTTTAGGTTGGTGATATCGAAGTTTAATTTGCACAAGCAAATTACCTCACCATGAAGTGTAAACTAAAGAGGGGTCATATGGAATTATCTTTGGCGTTCCTCAGTTGGTCCAGAATCCATTATTCTGCTTGCATTCACATCTTTTATTTGTAGTAAATTGAGTTCCTCCAAGCAATAAACTATGTCAGTGTCAATATTGAATGATAATCGAGGATTTCATCTCTCGCTATGCCCAAAAATCCATCTTAAAGGAACATTAAATTTACAAGGAAACTTCACATTTAAAAATAACTGTGCATTCCTAGTTCAGCTGTTGTCTGTTTATGTCATGGTCTCTCTTCATGGCAACACATCCTATTTTTACTCTAGAGTCCTAGGCTTACACAGTGCAAAAGATCTCCTCCTCCAGAACCAGTATTAGTGTTATAAAGTGCAAAATGTTGCTCAGAATGACTGCAGAAGTTGAAAGAGGCAGAATATTGCTGGAAGAGAAAGAAAGATATCAAGATCAAGTAAGTAAGAAAGTGCCCTGCAAAAAATTAATTTTATGCCAGTCCTCCTTCTGCTTTGCAAGTCACTTTTAATCAGATTTTTGAAGTTAGGGAGGAATTACATGTTCTTTATTTTCGAGGTGCCACAAAATTTTTGGGCCTAGACTTAAAAAAACTACTAAGCACTACAGCTGCAACTGGAGTCTGTACTTGTACCATGTAAAATATTATAAAAAAGAGGGTGCATATGTAACAGAACGGACATCCAGAATTAATGATATTTTGATTGTTTTGACATTCTTCCATAAAAAGAGGGAATAATCATTGTTACTCACAGAAGGGGTGTGAGATAAATTCATTACTTTTTGTAAAGTTCTGAGGTGCTATCATGGTATTGAAAAGCTTAGGAGGAACCCATAATATTCTAGTGTTTAAATGGTGTGCATATTAAATATGGGCTAGGGAAACTCAGTTGTGTGCCATATGGTAGAGAATAGAGGACAAATATTGTATTACCTGTGGGAATGTAATCAATCCCTTGAATGTTTTTGGTCATATCCTAAAGCATTTACAACAAGACTTATACATCAAAACATGCTGTCTGTATCTTTTGCCTGTATTTTGCTTTTACAGATGCTTAGTTGAGCACGTGTTTAGGCTCATTTTTAAGCATAGTATAACTTTAAATACAGATTTAGTCATACTAAAATCAATCTATGAACAGATTCATAATCTTAAATAAATAAATACTGCATCACTATATGATTGAATTGGAGGTAAATGTCTAAACTGTTTCCTATTTCTAGTTAGTTATAACCATTTTGTAGGGCTTGTTGATCAGCACGTTGCCAGGAGATGAGCAGAGAGAAGCAACTGGTTAACAGCTGGTTGCATCTGGTCACAGCCAGGAAAGCACAGCAATAGAATAAACAATTCAGTTTTCAACAGCTGCATTTGCAGTTACAGTCTAGTGAATCAAATAAGTGCAGCTTTCCAAGTTTAATTTGTGAGCTAGAAACATAAATTATCTTTAGAAACATTTAGAAGTAATGAGAAAAAAACTCCTTATTCTACCATCCTCTCCCTCTCTTACTAAAAGATACTGTTATTTTTAATTCCCATCTTTGTTTTAAACATTGGAAACATCTACTAATAGACAACATGCTTAAGCATTTTAATTCTTCACTGCGTTTTGTACCTTGATGTACATCTCTCTGTTTCAGTTCCTAAAGATTCTGTGTTCTCCTGTTTCACTTCTAGGAACACTTGAGAGCTGTTAGATATTTCCTGATATCCACCAAGGACCTCGCTGTAGGTTTTTATTGTCCCTGAAAAGTCACCAGATACAATATTGATTAGTAACAGTAGAAGACTTTATTAAAGACCAAATTGGATTTGGAACGTAGTTATGTAATGAATTGCCTGAATATGCTGCTGAAAGCCAGCCAGAAAATGGGAGACGGTCATACTATTTGAAGACATCACGCCTTCAGGCCAAAAATGGTTGTATCGTTTCTCCATCAAGATGTCAGCAATCTCAGATGCTGAGATTAAAGGAAGTTAAGTTGGCCTAGGATATTATAATACTTCTGCGACTAGCTGATGGTTCAGAATCTCAGGGGAAGTTAACCTGCAAAGAACAGTGAATCTAAGGCTGAAAGTTTGTGACAGGTAAAAGAAAGGGATTGTTTTACATCTGTGCTGGTGGTAAATGGTTAGAAAAGATGCTCATCACAATCTGGCATCTGAATATACTGATTTATTCTGAACTGATTTGAAAGCTGTATGTATCAGAGTAAGTGCTGAACAAGTTCTTGGTACAAAAAGTCTTAAAAAAGCAGTGATCATGTCTTTTGGTCATTCACAGGACTGATTGATAATGTACATGAATAGGTACAGCTATGAGTACTCATGCTAACAGTCAGAGACATCCTAAGGGCAGTTTGTAGGTTGAAAGACATCAGCTGGGGAGCAAGACCAGCCCACAGGGGCATAAATGGATGTTTTTTCTTAGGAACAGTGAATGTTCAGGACAGCCTGTGCCCAGCCCAGTCCTGTTCCTGACTTACTGAACAAGTTACTGGATGGACCCTGGACCTGCACTGTTGTTTGCCCTGTCTCCAGTCCTGTCTCTGGCCCTGCCTCCTGCTGTTCCTGACTGGATGGACCCCAGACATGACTCATTTCCTCACCATGTCTGGGATTGCTGATGAGACCTGTCACTGCAACCAACCTGGTCCTGCTCAGATACTGCAGGACTATGCCCTGGTCAGGGTGGTCACTGCCTTGCCTGTGCTGTGAACACCCTCAGCTCCTGGCTCATCTCCCCTGTGCACCAGTCCTGCTCTTGCTGCTTCCTGACAGGCTATGTCCAGTAGAATCCATCATCTGGATTATTTTTAATAACATTTGTTTTATAGTTTGAAATAACTAGCAGGTAGATACATCACAGGTACTAAAGGCTGAGTTAATTGATGTTAATATTCACTATTTCAGTTGTCAAAGATTCTGGAAGCCCCAGATATAGCCCACAGCCTGACCAAAATACATTCTGTATGACAAAATGAAAAGACAAACTCTATTCTAACCAATTTGAACTATAAATATAACCAAAAGACAGGAAAGCCCAAATCGCAAGTGATCAATGGCCTTATGACTCAAAGAATGTCTTAATTGCAAGATGACATTTGGGATGTACTGCACACCCTGGGAAAGTATTGATTTGTTAGAGAGGTGTAGTGTCCCAGAGTATCACTCCACTTAGTTAAGGGCTTCTGTGCAACTCACAGTGCAGCTCAAACTGAATTTGGAGAATTTGAAGACTGCCTCAGTCTTTATAGCCATGTCAGTCCATATTATCTACCTGTCTTGGAAAATAGTAGGTTGTGAACAACAAAAAGACCACATGTATAATAGATTGCTAAATCAGGGCATATCAAATTTAGGTGAGATTTTGGCAGATAAAAAAGCCTTTCAGGTTACCTTTTGATCCACGTACAGCTGTAGCTGCAGTTGCTGTTATGTAGTGCCTTTACCTGCACTACAAAAAGAGCTATTTCCAAAGTAGACGGACAGTAGACAGAAAAGTTTGTCTAAGCTACCGAAGAGCCTTAACAGTTTCTTCAACCTGTTCTTATCTCCTGGGTAAATAAAAACTGCCGAATTATATATTTACTTGGGAGACTAAAAGGCTTTCTTCAAATTCATTAGTACTATTTGCATAACTGATCCATATTTTATAGTGTTCCAGGACTTTTTATTCACTTTTTCTCATAAAATGAACAAACATTTGGGGTCAGATTTCATAATCCTTGAATAAGGACAAGAGGAGTGAGCCCAAGGGTATATTGTAAAACTTCGTATTACATGATGCTAAAATCTTTTGAGTCTTTTAACAACAATCTTTTCTATTTCAGATTGATGTGAACCAATACAACATTAAAAAAGTTATTCCACTTGCAAACAAAAATCATACTAGTATGAGTGTTAGGTCCTCATATATGTCATATTAGTGCATCCTCTTCAATAGAGCACACAGAATTTTATGACATTTTGTTTACTTATTCATCTGAACTTTGATATGTAAAAAGTGTCATGCCACAGCCAGAAGAGCCAATGATTTCCTCACTATGATTGTCACATAGCTAGATGGACAGGTGCATGTATTTTAAAACTGAACAATATTAAAGTCAATAATTGAGAACAAGCTATTTAACTTTATACTCACCTGTATGTATGTATGGCTTTGGTTCATAAAGGTCATCAGTCAGATGCCTGAAAACATCCCTCAGTGAGTCCAGCTACCAAAATAGTATATTCTTCACCCAGTCCATCTTCAGTCTTAACCTAAAGAAATATTAAAGATGATGTTATTGACCTTACAAGCACAAATCTATCACAAATGTTTTTTTACTTTACGCATAGTCGCAAGATCAGCAAATGTAACATCCTCTGGACACACAAGCTGGCTTGTACCACTGGAATAAATGTCTTCTGCTAGAACCAAGGCTGTAGGTAGGTCGAGTTGTTCTACATTTATGTAAACTCCTCGTTTCATTTGAAATGTGCTACAGCCTTAGAACTTAGCTTTAGGTTAAATAACTGAAGAAGCCTGAAATCTCAACACAGTTCATATAGAGCTCAGTTCAGCACAGAATCAAAGAATTGGGGGTCTGAGCAGGTTGAGACACAAGGAACAAAAACAGGAGCAAAAAAAAGGAACAGACAAAAGAAATGTGTGTTTTGCTCTCAGTAGAGTGTTAAGCAGCTAGTATAGAGAACACGAACTATGTTAGGGCTCCTTCAGTCTGGCACCTCTGCAGAGGGAACAAGGGAAAGTGTCTGGTCTGATCTCCACGGCTGCTCAGTACACCTAATAACTGCTAGAGAAAGGAATGGACCCAAGATCTTTGATATCAGCCTATCATTACTGTCCAAAGAGGTTGCAGAAGTAGTTGCTTACTTTAGAATAAATGTATTTCTCCTGATTTGTTACAGCATTCCCAAAAGGACAGACTGAGGAGTGAACGGAGCATTTTGATCCAGGAGACCTATACAACAGTACTCCCCTGTAAGTGTGGACTTCAGCTCAGCTAGATTAAAAAGGGGAGGTGGGGACAGTGGTCATGTCTTGAAGCAGCATTTAAATGTGTAATTTTAGCCATCCAAGTTAGAAGAGCATGTCCCCACACCATAAAATGTCACCGATTGAACGTATGCATATTTTTACTACATACTATTGCTATTTCTTGGTGTCAGTAACTCATCTGCACAGGTATGATAAGTGAATGGTAGCGTTTTACCCTGTGAGTAAATACAATGATTGGATTAGTCACAAGGTACAATCCTACTATTTGTGAGTGAGGCATGGCACAGTCTCATACAATTTTTTGGTCTTCCAAGAAAGCAGACCAATGCAAGGGACACTTCCCAGAGCCATACCACTTTAACGATAATTAAATCTAAGCTCACTGTCATCACATAACAACTTCTGATGTCAAACATTGTGACTATTTAAAGAACAGCCTTTCAGAGAATAAATGGTATTATTAGAAAACGTTCTTTCTGTTTCCATTATCCTGTTGACCATTGTATTCTTTCCACTCGATGTATAACCCACTGTGTCAGCACTGAATCTAGTCCTGATCCAAACACAGAAGGGTGGAGATTTTTAAATGCCAGCCATCTGTTTGCTCCTTAAAGGAATGCTGGTCAGCCTACTAAAGTCACTGTCAGTGGCAGGTAGAGGAATGTGAAGAATGCTTAGAAAAAATCCATAAAATGTATCTCTTGTTTTCTTATCTCTTCTCTCACAACAGCAAGAAGACACTTAGTATCACCCCTGTAATTGTCTTTTGGCAAATTGTTTCATTAGTATTTCCTGCCTCAGATAGAACAAATTGTCATTATTCTTTTAACCTCAATTTCTCCTTATCTAGCTAAATAAATGTGGTGTGGCCACAAAAGGTACCTTTACAAAATGTGAACTACAGTCTGCTGTACTGTTATACTGTTATGCTTCTGAGTCTTTCAGACAGATTTTTGCTAATACCAAGAAAACAATTTAAAAAGTGATTATTCAGTGTCTCAGTTCATAAAATATTTTGCTTGCTTTTTTTCTCCATTGCTGTGGGTTTTTGGGGAGCAGCAATAGGAGAAAACAGCAGACAAATGAAGGTATAAGATGCATCTGAGCAGTATCTTGGTAACCTTCTGGAAGGCAATAAAAATCACATTAAAGTCTTGTTTACTTACTCCAGGAAAAGTCCAAATCACAGCTTTGCGTGTGATCTTATTGTATTATTTGTGCTATTTTCTATGGCTTATTTAGTCTGTGATGACCTTGAGCGTAATATCTATTTCCACTACAGTGCTTCACCTTTTTTGAACATAAAATTATAAGAAGTCTGAGGCCAGTCTGGAAAAAGGTTTAGTTGCCTAATCAGTGGGTGAGTTTGAGATTAGAACTGTTAGCTCCTAAATGGATGTTCCCTCAAAGAGCAATGGAGCACTGCAGTACCACTATGAGCACTGCAGTACCACTATGAAAGCTGTCATTACAGTGTGGAGAAGCCAGGTGATCCCATGGGGAACGGTGTGCATTGCTCTGCAACAAGTATGGCAGCACTGCTTACAGAAAAGGCGTACTTCTGTCAAGCTGGTGGACACCGCATATGCTCTTTGGAAGCCAGCAGTCATGAAAAAGAGAGTTAGCGCTGAAAAAAAAAAGGCTATGTGGGCTTTCAGCTAATGTATGTCGGCACAGTGCCATGAAGCTATGCGGGTTTATTAACTGTAAGAGCTGCTGCTTATGTGTAAATTAGGACTGCCACCTGGCTGGTTTCCAGCTGTCTTGCCTGGTTTTATTCTGAACTTGCTGGCTGCTGTGGGAGCTACTGTAAAGATTGGTCTGGACATTCTCAGCAGACATTTTTTGGAAGGTGGCTGGCCTTTTCTGTGTCGAAGATGACTGCATTTTACCTGTATTTTAACAACAAAGTGCCACTGAAGTCACAGAGGTGATTATTCTGAAACTTCAATGGTAGTAGTGATCACCCTGACAAAAAAAAAAGGTCACTTAAAATGTAATAAAACCAGGTTAGCTTCATCTAAATAAAATGATGGTGAAAAGGCATGCAGTCTGTTTCTTTTTATAGCTTTTTTGAATTATAACTGTTACGTAGATGGATGTAGATAATAAGTTATAATAGAAACATTTTGACACTTACTGCATTATAGACCGACAGAAGCTAGTAGATAGAAGTTTCACTTTCTAAGAACTTTATAAATATGTCTCTTCATTATTTCTTTTTTGGCTTTTGTTTTCTCTCTGGCTCTAGAGACATGCCAGTTGATAAACTTTCTGTGCTTAATTCAGTTACTAGTAATGACCATTTTCTCTGTTTTTTAAGAGAAGGTGCTCAAAACAGTGTGTTTCCAGACCAGTCAACATCCTTTTTTCTGCAGTGGACAGTACAAGCCAAATCAGACAAGATCGAGTGTGCAAGTGCTGGATATTTTAGTTAATTTTGTGTCCAAAGTGTCCGAAGAATTATTTTATGATCCCACTCAACTATTTTAAGACAGAGGTGAAACTTCCAAAGTTCAGGTGGGTGCCCAAATTTGTCCTCACAATTCAAAGGCAACATTTGTATTCAGACCATGTATAGAAATGTATGGCTGTGCTATGCAATATGAAGCCTAACTGAGGTGTATTTGGTCAACGGACTTTCTTGGCTGTCTGTTCTTGCATTTGTGAATTTCTACAATCTTTCTTCTGGCTATGAAATAGTCTTAGCAACCTGTACCAGGCTACAAAAGATTTGCATTCTCCTGTATAGATGAGAAAAAAGGGTGAACATTAATTCCAAGTAAGCCGTCAACCCTTTTTTTTTCCCACATATAATAGTATCCGGATGTTCTACGTCTGCTAGAAACAACTCACTAGCACCTAATACTTACAATATGTGTATAAACAGAGAGGTCTTGTTTACATGCCAAATGCTTGCACTCACCCTGCTGTCCGGTGTTGGAAATAGAGTTGTGTGGCTGTGAGTGATTCCGGTCCTTTGCAGACATTTTTGTTCTGCAAAATGACTAATCAGATCATCATAGGTATTCCTAACATAGGGGGAAAAATGGAGATGGGTAGCATGAGCATAATTAAAGGAAAATATGAGGGCTCTTTTCCAGATCTGATTAAGTCTTGGCCCTAAGCACAATACAAGTGTTAAAAAAGCCCCCCAAACAGAAAAAAAATTTGTTTTGTGCTTCTCTTAACATTAGGTAATCTGCTGTGATCAGGTGTTCAACACAGCACAATATACCGTTCTCATTTCAATAATTTTGGAACAAAAAGCAGAAGAAATTTGATGAGACATCCACCTAGCTTTCAGGATCAAGACAGTGTGTTCGGAAAAGCTTTTAAATTAGTAGGTGCTTATTATCATCTTATATCCTAACAATTCATGCAACAAGTATAGCAACGTAAAGCTGAGACAGGTATACCTTGTAAAGATTTGTACATTCTTAACACAGTTTCCTAGCAATTCAGATAACATCAGATTTGTCACCTTTACAATATCTCCCTTTGATGTCTCTGGCATTTTTGTGTGTGGGAAAAAAGTCTTAAAGATGCTAAAGTTTATGAAACAACTTTGCCTTCAGGGGCACTGACAGTTCACAATCTGGAATGTATCAGCACCCCCCCAACAATTACAGTTTTTTAAATTTTGCAACATTAAGACAGCCCGAAAGCACAAATTCTCTTAAAAGTATGTACTTACTGTTTATGCCTGTTGAAATTATCTGGAAAGATAACTTTAGCTAATGGATTTTAAATGTTCTATAACTTTTGAACACTCTTAGTATATATGTTGAGTTTTATTCTTCCATCACTGAAACTCATGCAATGTAGCTGACCTTTGTCAATTATAAACACTTAACTGCCAGCAGCGCCAGTTTTGCTGGCACCTCATATCAGATTCCTGAAAACATTTTCAGAACTACTTCAGATACCAGGGAAGTCACAACATTAGCATAGCATGTAGATCGATCTCCCTGCTTGCTGTTCAGCAGCCATCTCCTTCTTTTTTTCTGTAGGAGAAATGCTTCTTTACAATTTTCTCACAGCTGCAAGAAGCTGAATGAGCTTGGTCATGGCAATAACAGTCTGAACCTAGGAGGGGAACGATGTCTTAGGATATAACCCTGCTACATTTCCCATTTAGGACAACGTCAAAATTTCTACTAACCAAAATAAAGGTAAAAGAGGAGCCAGTGTTTTCTGCTTACCTGGCATGTTTCTTAAGCATGAAAGAGCAATGTAATTCTGGTTTGTCCCCATTAGATTGCACATATTGCTATTCAGATACTCTGCATGCAATCTAATTGTGTAATGAACATGTCTTAGGGCCCCTATTTAAATGTCTAATATTTACATTTGAAGGTCTTTACCTCTATAGGTCAGCTAGTCTTGTCTGTTGCTTCAAAACATCTCTTACTTGCCTTTCTAATACTTCTACATTTTTCATGTGTTTTTGACAGTGGACTGTGTCAAGCTTTTTAACTATAGAAAGTACAATGGAAGACTGCTGGGACTTTGGAAAGTGAGCAAGTACAGGGAGGAGGCAGAAAACTTTGTGCAGTAGAAGTTTTATTTTAGCAGAGCATTAGGCTATTTTCCAGTGGGAGAGAGAGCTGTAAAAATAGGATGCTCTGTGAGTCACAGCTAGAGGATCAAATCTCCTCACTAGAATGCAAATACAATGTACAGTCAAACTGAAGATGTGAACAGACTAAATTGATGTGATAAGGAAAGTGAGGAGTCAAAGAGTTGCGTACTAATGCTAGAATCCGGATGAAAAGCAGTAAGAATTGGAATTTCTAATGGTGAAGCACTTGGACGTGATCAAAGTATTAATGATAAGGAAAATACAGAATTGCTTGGTGTATATATATATTTTCTCCATTTGGAAAGATGATCTATAAGTTTGTATCATCTGACAAAGATTAAGTCCTTCATCCATCCGCCAGCCAACTGGAAACAAAAAGGATTTGAAAAAACATCTTCTAGAAACAGTCGTCTTAAAATCTTTTTTAACATCAAAGAGCCCTTAAAGAATTGGTTCCTTATATACCTTGCCTGATGTTATTTACTTGTAACTTCCAGAAAAAATGTGACTTCATGAAACTGCTAAAGTGTTAGTATAGTACCACTATTCATTAAAGGCAAATAGGAATACTGGAGTAACCACAGGCTGGATAGTGTGATACAAATCCTAGGTGGGAAGGGGCGAGAGGACTGACACGGGATTCAGCTAAAAAGGAGTGAAGGGTGAGGGAACATAATTGGTCAAGATCATTTTCTGAAAATTAATTTTTCTCAAAGAATTTGATGTGATACTTTGACAAAATTATGATCGTTTGAGAAAACAGTTGTGTAGCTATATTTGGACTCCTGTAGGGTGAATGACTTCATATTGTCTGACACTATTATTCAAAATACAGCAGAGTACACTAACAATAAAGCATAAAACCAGATTAAGAGATGGCTAACTGACAGATCACAAAAATAGCTGTCAATAGAGAATCATCATGCAGGTGTCTGTATTTCTGCATTAGCTATCATCTTTTTCAACATTTTCATCAATGTCTTGGAAGCTGATAAAATCACTGCTGACGAGATTTCCATCAAATATAATAAAGGGTGCCCTGCAAACTACTGAGGTGAACAGTACAGTCAGAAAAAGAAATTGAAACTGGTTAGGAAGCTGGCCCGTGCCAAAATGTTTCTAATGCCAAGTACTCGGTTTGAAGATCTCTGAAGATTTTCTCATCTTTCGTCTTCAGTTTCTTTGATCCCTCTGCATCTCATCTTCGGATACTCTCATTGACATAGAGAGGTTCAGCTGCTAGATGTCTTATGAGTTCTCTGTATTCACAAATACACCAGTCTACTCCAGACATGATTACTTGGCTACATCCATACAAAAAACTAGCCACCCTCTCTTTCTGAGGGCAACTATCACGGTCTGGCCACTTCCATAGTGTTACATTTTCTTCCCATTCACATCAGGACGGTCTCATCTAAATTGCCCTTTGGGAGTGGTCCCTGACCTTTGCTGTTCCCAGGCTGTTTTCTGGAGTAGTGGCAAGGTCAAAGTGCTGGCAGAGACTGCTGAGTGGTTTGACAGTGTGGGTGGATGAGTTCCAGGGACGGAACCTGTGCCTGGGTCTGCACTATATATTACTGCGGATACAACCTTTCTGTGCAAACAAAAGTCCTGCCTTCTCTCTCTGACATCTTTTAATGTATACTCATCCGACAAATCAAATTCAGCATGGATGAAGTGAAACATGTATTTCCCTGCCTGCCATCACTGCTTCTAACAAATACGTCCTCACAGCTACCGCTTTTCCTGATCGCTACCATCTTTGCCTGTCATGTAGAATGATAATCTGAACATCACCTTCAACCCTAGACTCTCCCTCAAGCCTTGTATCCTGCCTTGGTCCATCAATAGCTCTACTCAGCTTACACTCATAGTACAAAAATTAGCAAACTAAATAATGAATAATAAGGATACAATTATCTGGGAGCAGGGAATTTGAAGTGCACCTTGGAATGGGGAAGGGATTTGGAGCACAGGGAGAGTCATATAATTGAAAGGATGATATGGATTTATAAACCATAACTAACATACAGTTAAACGTGAACTTTTAGAAAGATATGTGGATAGATAGCCAAGGAATGCAGGCAGGGAATTGATTTTGTCTCTGCAAGTGACCCTGCTCATAAGATGTGACTACCCACCCATTTCTTTTCCCCTCGAGAAAAAAAATAATGTATGTGTACTTTTGATGTTCACATTTGCAATAGAGATGGTGAACAATCGGAAGCAGTATAGAAAAGAATCGTAATAATATTCAAGGACTGAAAACAATACCATAAAATAGTCTGTTTATCAAAGCTGACTGGATAAAAACATGTAAATACCTTCATGTTACCTGATACTGAATGAAAAGTGCACTTACCCTTGACAACAGCTAAGAAGTGAATAGGAGGAACCTGTTCCAACCTGAAAAAATGTTAGAATGGAAAGGAATGTTAAGATATTTGCTTCTTTTGTGTTTAACTGTTACTGCTTTTATATACTAGAATATTTTTTCACTCAAAGTACTTAGTGTTACATAGGTTGCTTGGGTAGGCAACCAGAAAAGCAATGTTACTTTTATCACTGAAACAGTCCTGCAAAATTAGTGCATAAATACAGAACAGCCTTTGTTTCTGAGTATTGATGATTTGTTGGAAGTAGTGCCTAAATAACTAATATAACTTTAATGTGGTACATTACCTTTACCTGCAGCTTGTGTCTACTAGTTGTTTATCCTTCCAGGTGTCCAAAAATGTGTGTAAAACACATGGAAAGCATGCGCTATGTGGAAAGATTGCTGAAGATCTAGAATGTAAAGCCTCTAAGCCAATTCCTTTGTGCTGTAACTCCATTTAATGCAACTGAGGTGAACAAAATTTCACTATTGATGAATCTGGCTCAAGCTGTTAATTTGCTAAACAACATAGAGAAGGGAGAAAATAGCTCTTTTCCTGAAGATAGTTCCTGAAGCTATATATTAAATATCAATGCATACCAAAAAGAAAACTGCCTCACTGATTCATTAAGACGTTATAGAACAGCTCACTGTGAGCAAATCCCTACAAAAATGAGAGATTTTTGGCTGTTTCGTTTAGTTACTTCAGTATGAAATTTTTTCTTTGAGAAAGGCCCTGCATCATGATAATGAGTGCAATGTTAACAACTACTGAATAATATCACATAGTCATCACACCATCAGGTATATATATTCCACAATAAATTTCACTTCAAGGCTGTTTTTCCCTCTTCTTAAAAAAAAATTAATTCTGCCTTAATTTTATCCATTGGTTCTGTCCTTTGTAACACCTGCCCAGGTCTTTGAGGGACAAATATCCCCTACTTCCTTACTGAGGATAGATGAAGGGTAGGCAAGGTCCTAACAACATCCCAGTTAAGTGCCTAGAGATAAGCGGGATGAAGCCTGGCTTTCATTTGCTCTCCAGTAAGTGTATGTAATGCACATTCAGACTGGAAGAATGAAGGGAGATGTGAACTTGGATGCACTCTACTGAAGTCAATAAATTCTGTGGGTCCAGTGTCTTACCCTTTTAAGTGTGGCTCCATTGATTCACAGCACGATGAGGATCTCTCCCTGCATATTGTCATGGGCATTGAATAGTCTTCAGCTCTAGAAGAACTGAATATTAGAACTCTAATTTACAATCAGCACTGTAAAAAGCTTTGTCCTATTCACATTGTCTGGCAGCAGCAAGCACAAATGTGTTTATTGAAACCCGTTCCAGGGCATTGTAATTGTCCTTATTTAGACAGTCTTAAAAAGGGAGAAATATATAATTCATGGCAATCTTTAAAAACTGGCTGACCAAGGCTCATGGCAAATGCTTACAAATGGGGATTAAAACCTGAGCTGTCACTGAGATAATTAGTTTATTCCAGCACACTGAAAGGCTGTGGTTGTGATGATGATGGGTGCCATCTGATGAGTAAGGAGTCATATTACAACACAAGCACATGCTCCCTCTTCCCCTCCCCTCTCCTCTAGTACAGACCTTATTTAGCCAGCTATGATACCGCTTTTCAGGAGGAAAAAAAAGAGTTGTTTTAACTCTGCTATTTTCTGGATCTTTTCAAATAGTGATTGACAGTCCCCATTTGGCTACAGTAGCATCCAAGACCACAGATGTCAAAGAGAAATATTTGCAAATTCTGTTCCCTATCTTGAAGCAATTATTTTTAGTTTCTGACGAGCAGGCAACTATACCCAGATATTCATAAACGGATTCCTAATGCAAAGGCTGACAGCAAATTGGCCGTATTACAAAACAAATTGTACCCTCTGTCAATAGGTTCCATACTCTGGATTTTCTTTCTACCAGCATTCCTGGTCACAACATGTGAAGACTGCAACTGGGTCATCATTTTCCCATCATTTTTATATAGAGAGGATAGCTGTGGAGGGAAAGAAGGAGGGGAAAATTCGGTAGCTCTTCTGCTTTAGCGTAACACAGAGCATAGAATAATCTGCAGCTAGTCAGGAATGTATTCACACAGGCAGCAAGTAGACTGAAGCTATTGTCACGCTAGATAACCTGTAACTAGGGACATTATTTAAGTCAAGTAGCTCAGTCTGCAAATTCTTATCCTTCAATCTATGAGAATAAAATACTGAAGATTAGACATATGATCACTAGCAGACTTCTTACTGTGTGTCTTATCCACAAACAACAGGAGAATGAAGACAACTATGAATTTTTTTAAAAAAATGTGTATAGTCCTGGTCAGAACAGCAACTTTCCTTTATAGAATGTCAGCTGACTTTGAATGTGTCAAATAATCTTTTATTCTTTTTGATCCTTATTACCTTCAATTTATTTAGGTTCCTAAATTTACTTTCTATATTATTACAGTGCTTTCCAAATCTCTTGTAATCAAGCAGTGACACAAAGAAGTATTACTGGGTTTCTTACGGCAGACCCTGAGGTACATAGTCCGTTCTAGGGAGAGTAGGAGTAGAAAGATAAACCAAGTATAGGAAAAAATATTTTGATCTATTAAAAATGCTTCTGAGGAAAAAAAATTTCATAAGCAGTTAGTCTGCAGATGACAACAACTCCTATTAGGAAGAGAAATAATAAAGCTGGATCATGAGAACTACAGCACTGGTAGCTACATAGTTAAAGATTAAACCCTTCATGCTAAATAAAGTCAAAGCAAACTTATTGTGACAGATAGATGTGCCTCTGCAAAGGGCAAGTCTAGTGAAAACAGTTTTCCCCAAATGAAGATGTTAAAAAGCGGTAGAGGAACTGAAATGCATCCATTTCAAAATAAATGCCAAACCATAGAGCAAGAATCCAAGTGTGAATAATGCTAGAGATGGGATTTATTTGCATTGCCCAAGTAAACATAATGTAATACAAAAGTGTCCAGTGGAAAGGCTGAGATGTTATTCACGACATAAAACTTACCACTTTAAAAAAGGTGAAGTTGCAAAAGGATAGCATGCATTTTATTGCTTTTCTTACTTGTTTAAGACTCACTCGAAGGAAGAAGTATGAATTATTTCAAATTTGAAGCTCATGTCATGCTTACATTGTGTTCATGGGATTCCTGCTGATGTCACTAGGACATTAAAAGGCAAAGTATCTCCACATCATACGAATGTAGTGACATTTGGAAAAAAAATGAGATTTGTACTACAGATAAGAGATCTGCACTACAGCTGAGTGAAGGAAATTTTGTTCTTGGTCTTTAATAAACTTCCTGTCACATGTATCACTCCTGGTCTCAATAATTTCAATCTTAGTGAACTTCCTTCTTTCATGATTAGTGAAGTGCCTGTAGCTGGATAACAGAGGTTAGTTATTTTCTAAATGTCAGTTTTAGCAGAGTATAAATGACTGGAGAAGACAAGGAGTGCAATGCATGCATGTAATTCTTTGATGTGTGGAGATTAAATATTTTATAAGATGAATCATTTCCTGATGCCTTAAATGTGTGTGTGTGTCAGGGGGGTTTCTTGTCTATATTTTTAAAAAAAGTGGATAGTTGAGTTATTACATTAGTGATAATGAAAGGGAAGGCATTTCGCTTGTGAAATCAGAATCACACCTCTCCGTAACTCCTTTATTTAAGTCAATGGCTGACCACATGACCCCGTGTTTATGTAGCATGATGTACTTTTGATATGGTAAGAGTTTACATGGAAACACACGCTCTCGATCTGGGGAGATACGATCAATGTCCTTTTGCTGTGAGCAGGTTTCCTGAAATGAACCCACCAAGAGGTTTTCCTTGCAAGCTTAATTCGTAGAAACTGGTATCAGCTTTTTCAGGTTTTGTTTCAGTAAAAAAGGTATTTGTGTAGTTACTGCCACCACATACTGCTTTTGGACACACACTAACATGACACCGTATCGTATGGATAGCTCTCTAAAAGGGTCTGGCAGCACTTTTATTGTGACCCCCTGTGCCAGTAGATGTGCTAAACTGTTTATGACATTATGAAAACGTGCAAGCTAGCTGGGGTGACACCAGGTCAGTATTAGGACAAGAGGTTTCTAAGCAAAAAATGATATTGATGGAATGAAACATTTATGATTTCTTCTATAAAAGTCAATACCTTTGAAATTCAGAAGCTAAGTAGATTCAGGTGAAGACTGGGTCTTTAATTGCTGAGATTTAAGTCTGGAAATTCTACAGCTTGGCTAATTCCATGACAGTGTATGTGGAACTGCAAATAAAGACAGCTCGGTCACAAACAGCTGTCAGACATGGCTTGTGCTATCAAGAGTTAAGCAGAGATGGATGATTGGCATGACCTGCATATTTTTAGTTAAGAAATGAAATATCCATATAACTACTATTTTTACCTTTTTAATAGTAAAAGAGGTTGAAATAAGAAACAACCAGATTTAAAAATGAATTTTTCATTGCATTAATTAATAAATTACTTTAAAAATTGCTTATTCATAAGAAAATGGATCTGCTTCGTTGACTTTTTCCCTTTCCCTCTTCAGTTTTGTCTTCAGGGCAAACATCTCTTTAGCTACCCACCTGGCCTAGAAGAAACCTCCTATTTCAAACTCTACTTGTTATGACAGTGCCTGGTATGACAATCCTATTGCAGAGCCAGAGGTGTGACAAAGTAAGTTGCAGTTCATAAAACAGCTAACCTTTCCAGGTCATACTGCTGTTTCAAAGCAATTTTGTCTCGGTTTGGGTGTACGAGCTAGGAAAATCAGTCCGGTGTAATTCTTTGTCTAGGGCTAGATGATTTTGTTATCATCTACAGTAAGCAGTGCTAGCAGTGTTATTTGGGGCTCGATTGCATGTCTATACTGCTACCCTTGTGGACGGCTGATGGGAAGAGGGATTACTGAAGCTGGCTTTGTGGATGGGGAAAAAGCATTCCACAGAAGTACCTGGGTACAGGAAGAGCACTCATCAGTGGTTTATGCAGCCCTCTGTCATTGGCTTTTCCTGTCTTCACTGGATCTTCTTCTGCTGGCCAGAAGAAAGAAATAAGTCTTTATACGCTAGTCTAATCTAATGTTGATAAAGACCAACACTGTCTGTCCTCTGATTTATCTTTACATTTATGCATATGTACAGGACGAGGCAGATTCTGCTCTTTACCCTCATGTCACATTTTCACCTTAGAGTATCCTCAAATATTTTATAAATAAGATGGACCTTGTTTATTCCAGTTTTTATGTTCACCACAGGGTGAACTGTGGCTCCATTGTACCTGGGATGCAAAAGGGGCGTGAGAACATTAGCTATGGACTCTCCATTTTGTATTACACTGCTCAAGTGTCTTTTTTGTGTCTCTGAAAAGGAGCAGGAGCTCTGTCATATCCTGCCTTGCTCAACCCACTCCTTATACCCAGGTTGATGGGTCAGGCAGCTTGTAGCAATGGGGAGTTACTATCTACAAACATACTGTTTCGATAGTTTCTTATAATAAAAACCTGCCCCGAAGCAGCACAAAGGACGTAAAATGCAACAGAAAATCAAGCTCAGTTTGTGATTGGCGGGTGGTGGTGGTGGTGAGTGTTCCCTTTTCGATTGTGGCATGAAAACAAACTGAACCAACTACTGTTGTTGGAGGGGGAACTTTCTTTGTGGTATATGTATTATCTTAAACTTTTTTTTTTCCCAAAAAACTTAGATGAACTAATATTTGAAAATAGTACAGCCTGCTCAAAATGATGTTGGTGATACCCTTTCACAATGTCAGGAAATGAACGCTTCTCATGGACCGTGGGTACCACCACACTAATGAAGAGTTTATGCGCATCGGCCTGGCCAGCGAGAGGGGTTCACTCAATGGTCAGTAATGCAGTGGCTTCTTTTCAAATGCACCAATACCATATAGCGCATGTTCTCTGAGGTCTTTTGGTTCTCACCTGCCTACTCGGTGAGCTTAAACATCTCTCTTAACTCCATTCCCCTGCTAGCACTGACACTGCAAGCCCTTGTCCCTCATGGCAGAGAGAATTAATTCTTGAGGGAATATTTTAAGGGTCATAGAGGGAAGACTGAGAGGGAGAATATATATGCAATTTCCCCAAATTCAGTTACACACTTTTATACTCACAGCTTAAATTCCGTTAACATTGTGGGGGAACATGTCTCTCAAGCCGCAATCCTTAGCAATCACAGCTCTTTTTATTATCTTTTTTAAAGAAAATGTCCAGCTTTAGGAAACAAGGCCACAAACAGTACAGCTTAAGTATAACACTTATAACAGTATAAATGTGAATCTAAGAGGTCCTGAAAGAGGAAAACAAAAAAGCAGGGCTGAAACAACACATTCCTCTTAACTGGAAATCAACCCTCACTTTCTAGTGTTAATTATTTTAAGTCAGTCTTGCATTTCATTTCCATAAAAAGGGCATAAGAAAGGTTACAAATCTGTGTCATCTACTGTGAATGAATTCTCTTTTTGAAGCTCTACAGCCTACGGTATTTAAATGATGCCATCACTGAATATTTTTCCCCAGTCAAGAACTAAGCCTAATGAGCCAAGAAGAGCACAGGCACATGTTTAGTCCCTAAGAAAGAATATTTATGCTCAAAGAGACCTATGGAGCTCAGAAAACTATACAATCACCACTTAAAGGTCTGCAGAGCTGGCTCAAAGCAACAGTTTGTACTGGTGATGCACATAGTAAGAACTACTTTGAAAGCAGCTCCTGTGAAACACCTACCACTCTTCTGTTCTGTTTTTCTTCACATTCATTTCCATTGCACCCTGAACCTTAACATTACTGAACAAGAAGCAACTCTGCAATAGATATTTTGAGCTAGAAAGCAATTTCTAAGAGATTTTCTTTATTTTTCTTTGAATAATATTACTTATATATAAAGGAATAGATTCTGCTTTCAGTTATACCATCATAAACACTCCACAGATTTAACGTGATTTACCATGGGTTTGCATACACAAAGACATAGTTTGGCAGACTATTTACCAAACATCAAGGGGGTTAAGTACAGCATCCCAAAGTTGAAAATTAATGTTGAGTTTTAGCTATTGAGGTAACTAGATAGTCTATACATAAGAATACTCTAAATAACATTCTTTTTATTTCTTACAGAGAAACTGAATTGGCATATTTAGTAAGAATCAATAATTGAAAGAACAGGTTGCTGAAACGTGCAAAGTTGTGAAAAGCCTTCATCCAAATCTGCAGCTATAGTCAGGGGCAGCCTTACAATAGGGAAAAAGTCAGTTTGTAGCTCAGTTTAGTACCACCTGAATGCCAAGAAATCTCCAGAAAGGTTTGAATGCCATATGCAGTGTTCTTGTAGGCTTGCTGTTATCATCCTGAGAGGGCCTTCAAAGCATCTGGGTATTTCCAGGATGCAGGAAAGTTGTTTTTCCTGAGGGAGAAGGTAATGACTTTCTTTCTCCTAACAGTGCCACCTACACTTTCTATCAGCTGGGCCCCTAACATGCAGAGATTACACTTGGCCATGTGAAGAGGTGTTCTCACCTTGCACTGGAGATGGCATACAAACCAGTTGTCTTATGGAAATCAAACAGTTGATTTATAATAGGAGAAGGTAATGACCCTTTCTTTTTCTCACAGAAACTGAAGACCAAAGAGGTTCCAATATTTTATATGAGATTTTCTCAATCTGAAAGTTTTGACAGGGTGCCAGTTCTGAATACTCGTTTTGGGGCTTTTTTGTCTACAAGATCTATTCTTCTTCCTGTGAAAGAAGTGAAAAGCAAACAATAATAAAAGATTTTCATCTGAAAAAGACATGAGCACAAGTTAAATGAGTATTTTTCTTTTGATTACCTCTTATTTGCTACTGAACTGTGAATTTGCTGCTTCATTAGACATGAGGTGAACAAAGGGAAACCTAATTAACGGTTGTTACCTCTCCACATCATTGGTGCCTAAAATCCATCATATCTCTATTCCCTGTTAGATAATGCATTACAAAGAACTGATCACTGTTTTTGTTTCAAGGCCCAAAATATGGTATGCCAGGTCATATGCTAAAAAAAGTTTGTCGTAGATATGATAATTACACTTCAGCAGTAAGCTACTTTATTCTCATTTTAGTTATCTCACAGGACTGAAACCAGAACCCAGTCTTGTTGAAACTGATGAAAGTTTCCTATCAATGAAAGCAGGAGCAGATATCTGAAGGAGAATTCTCCTGACATACAATGCAATGTATAGGTTGAAAATCAGGTTAGACACCCAGGCTTGGGGTGAATGTGCCCGTTTGTTAAATCCCAGCTGAGGAAGCAGCCTTGATATAACTGAAAAATGCTTCCTCTGCTGTGCACAGGACAAGGAATCCACTCGAGGACATACTTCTTCTGAGGCATCAAGGCTAAACAGTATGCTCACTAGCAGGATAACACTGTTAGAGAAAAGACCTTTCATAGGAGCCTGATACCATAACATACTGAATTAACTAGCCAGCTCCAAGCCCAACTACACAAGCCAGTTTCATCTCTAACTACAACCCATATTCAAGATTATACACATACACATTTATATAGACATACATATATATATATTTTCACGTATAGTATATATGAATGTATATATTTACAGCTAGGCATTGTTTGTGTTTCAATTGCCAATCTTTGTCACATGCAGAGAAGCTGTGATCTTGAATACATTTTAACTTATGTGTTCAAATCTCTGCTAGGCTTGAGTGAGGAGAAATAAAAATTCTTCAGTCTTTAATGTTTGGAATATTTTCAGTGGTCCACTTCTCTTGCAAGAATTGTTGTCCCACTCTAACAGGGATGTCAAAGGAGAGCCAGAGGTAAGCCACTTGTAATTTGTGTTTGCAGGAGGCAGAAAACAGTCAGTAGCTGTTCCTTGCAGGTCTGTCAAGGAGACCTGCTGTTAACTGCTACCTAATTACTGAAACAATGTCCTGCCACTTTCAGAAAAAAAAGGAAAAATATGTGTGTCGTGCTCGCTCATTCCCCCACCCGGTGGGATGGGGGAGAGAATTGGAAGAGCACACGTGAGAAAAACTCGTGGGTTGAGACAAAAACAGTTTAATAATT
>NW_008795017.1:631258-642052 GCF_000699145.1 Aptenodytes forsteri
TATCAACTTTGTTCTCATCCTAAATCCAAAACACTGTACCAGCTACTAGAAAGGAAATTAACTCTATCCCTGCCGAAACCAGTACAATGTGGTAGCTTAAGAAGTTATTGAAGAAAAAGAAATGGGGAATTAATTTTACTAGGATACAAAAGATACAGGGTTTTTTTATATATATATGTATATATAAAAATAAAGTTGTCCTTTGTTTTCTGGGTCCTTTTTTACCATTACATTACAGCTGTACCTCAGTTTTCATGGGTGTGTGCTATACAGTTTTATTCCAAAACAGCACAAAGTAGGCACAGTTTGCTGGTGAATCTGGCCAGCACAACTCTTTATATATTTATACAGTCATTTACACTTACACAAAGTAAGAGTGAAGAGTGGGCAGAAGTCAGAGCTGGTACTTTTCACTCAGTTACCCAAAGTTGCCAGCACCCCAGAAGCAGCTCTGTGCAGCATGAATTACAACATTAGCTACTTCAAAAGCATCAGATCTGTCGTATTCGATGCTGGACTTACTAGACACATTTGAGCATAGCAAATCCAAGAAGTCAGAAGCATCCCGCGTGCACTGAGCTCAAATCAGGTACGGTATAGAGTCCTGTACTTGTATGCAGTGGCTTTTTGTCCATGATTTCTAGTAGGTCAACGTCCGAAGAGCTGTAGCTATAAATTACTGCTAGACATAGGGTTCTTCTGCCATAACTGATAGAGATGTCTGGTCTGATGATGTTCCTTTAAAGAACATGTGAAGGTTTGTTATAGGAGCCTATGATACAATTAAAGATATTTCAGATATGTCTACATTTTATACTGTGAACAACATTAATTCATTGTGTCTACTCCGAGTGGAATAACACATGTATCTGCTTTCACACTTATAACCAATTAAGCACTGGGCCTCAACAAGGTTTATTAGCTTGGGCTAAACATCACATAATATGGTCAGATAGTTTCTTCTCAGTCTGGAAGTGGACAAAGGCAAGCTTATACTTGCCCAAAGAACGTGGTATAAGCTTACACAGTTTCTCTCAAAAGAGCTTCAGATATGGTCTGGTCTATATGCAAAAGGTTTTGAGGGTGGAATACAAATAAACCTCAAACTGATATGTCTTAATCCAATATCAGAGTGGCTTTTTTGGTCTGTTTATGCCTCTTAAGAAGAGGTTTAAGTTAAATTGAAAAGCTATGCTTAAAGCAGAGCAAAGCTGTTTACATTGGGGATTATACCAGCATAGCTTCACCTAGACAGCTATATCAACATGGTGGATAAAATGTAGACAAAGTCTGCAGATGTACTGTGATAAAAGTGTAATAAGCTATAGGACGGAGAGGAGGAAGGACAAGAATAACAACAATAATTTGTTGTTTGTATTTCACAAGCTTTGAAAAACTTTAAAAAAAAAAAAATTCTCTTTCCTGTTTCTGTGTGAAAAGCTCAAACAGACAATAGGGTAAAATAATTCTGCCAGGGCTTAGGAAACTACGCTGCTGACTATATAGAAAATGCTGCCAAATTCAGGAAATAAACAGGCTGAAATAAACAGAAAAACAATATTTTCTTTTCCCAAATCTCTTTCTTTTAAAGTAAATCTTCTCTCATAACAACCATATGCAAAAATAGTTCAGACTGAAATGTTACTGGTAAGTCCAGGTTGCTTCAATGAAAATACATTGTGCACAGCCTTTCACATCTGTGGCACACTTCCCTGGAAAGCATTCGCCCCTTTGCTCACCAGCAAAATCAAGCATGCTGCATGTTGTTACACATGCTATCTTAGCCTGGGACAAGAGCGTAGGATTTATGAGTCTCCAGATAGGGGCTGAAAAGTTTGAGACAACAACACTTTTAGGTTTTGGCAAAGACGGTGCCAGCTGGCTGGCTCTCAGGATTTCCCCCGTCAAGTGATCCATGAAGCAGCGTTGGCACCAGCTGCACCGGAAACCAAGTATACCTGGACCCTCAAAGGGAGGTCAAGTACCTCATTGACAGCCTACATGAAAGAAAGAGTGGGAATGCAAAAAGAAAAAGCAAGCAATTGCTTTCAGAGAAAAACTGGGGGATAAGAGGTGTGTGCTGGGTTGAATATAGCATGTCCATCACCTTCACACCTATGGGCTGGCCCTGTGAAAATGGAAACAACTCAGCACTGCTAGGACTGGAAATCCTCATGATTCACTTCAGTCTTAAAGTACAATTAATATGTCTGAAAAGCATAATGTTATTGTTATTGTCTATGTTGTACTGTCTACTGCTGAAATGAATTGCTTCCTAAATTTATTCAAATATATTCAAACCAGATATAATGGAGGGACATGGCTTACAGACTCTTACGACAATGATTTCCCACCGGTGACATTCATCGCAATAACAGAGAGTCAGTACTTCACAGCTGAGCCCATTTTCACAACCTCCTGTCCTGAGCAGAGCTCACTCATGCGTGCAGTCCTGCTGAAAGGAACAAGACTAACTGCTTTTGGGTGCTGTGCAAAATAAAGGCTGCAAGTGTCAAGTTCCTAGGACTTGATCAGCTGAGATGCTGAATGATCTTGGCTCCCGCTGAACTCAACAGGGCATTCGGCATCTCTTTGGACTTGTCCCCTCATAATGGGAGCGTCTGTTCTTGGCCGTGGTGGTCTCTACTCCCCTTCTTCATGTCGAGGCAGCCCAGCCTCCAGCTGCTGAGCATAGCTGTGGATGAGAAGGCTTACAATGGCTCAAGGCGTAGCTCGGGTTTTGGCATTTTTGCAGGCTAGATCAAGAATTCTAAAGTTTTAAAAATTATGTTTGAAAAATAGCACAGAAACACCATTTTTTCAGTGAGGACTGCTCCTGGCAGTGAGTCTGATGGATGTTCTGAAGCAGAATAAGCAGCATTCAGCCTGTCCCCACCATCTGCCCAAGTCCTGTTTTCTTTTCCTCATTCAGTTCCATTGGAAAATATCAACAGAAAGTGGGGTTTTCTTTACTAAGAAAGATCATGTGTTGGTTTGTACTGAAACGCATGAGTCCTTTGTATTCTGGGAGAATACAGCTGCAGCATAATGAATGGTAACCATTTGAACTCTCTGAGATAAACTGCTCCAAAACTTGATAAGGGCTCTTGAACTATGTTCATGCTACACACAGGACTAATCTGGCAATTGGATAAATCTCATTTTCTGCTCAATTACAAAATAAAGGCAACACAGGAGATGTATTCAAGATATAAAACAGTGATTTGGGAGCAGATGGAAATCTGAGCAAGTATTGAGTTACAGACTTACTTTCCCCCGCCCCCCGTGTGTTTTGTATGATCATAGAAAGTCCTTCTGAGGAAATATCCAAGTTAAGGAGCGACTGCATCGTTAGCTAGGCAAAACAGAGAGAGAAGAGACACAGGTTATTATTTACTTCTAGCTATTTATGGTAGCACCTTGAGGAACAACCGACCGTGGAGACACTATTGCACTGTTCACTGAACAAATACATAGACAGACCCCTTGCTGTAAACAACTAATGCTTGAAAGAAGGAATCATACAAACTATAGAAGGATGTAAATGTATATTTTTTATGTAGAATGCTGAAGCACAGTCAAGATTCAAACCCATTATTTCTCAATCTTTTAGATGAGGTTTTCATTGCTATGGAGATAGAGCTTTTAGCTTAATTCAAAGCAAAATATGGGGGATATCACTCTAGCCTTGATAGCATTGCCTTCCTAAATAGTCTGTTCTGTTTTTGTTTTTCACTTCCTTTCTGAAACTCTTTTTCACTATTTTGGTTTGAAATGTATACTACATGATTGAAATTTATTTCACCTTAAAATTTGGTATCATGTCTTTTTATGACTATGGGAAGTGTCTGTAAATCCTCCCTAGGGTAATTCTACATCTCCCAAATGTCTACTTTGTCTGGGAGGAATCACCCTCTGGAGAAGATTATCACAGTCCATAAGTACAATGAAAGCCTATATCACTAGTCTAGACTGTAACATTTATTTCTAGAGACTTAAAATGAAAGCAAATGAATTTCCATAAAGGTGATACTAGCTTTTCTGGCACCCCTTTCAACTCCTAAATCTCATGAAAGAAGCACTTAATTAAACCTATTAAAGGGAAGGCAATGCCTAATGAAAACACTATGCCAAACAGTTTGATCCTAGAAACCATGAAACCTGGTGGAGACTCTATCACTCCTACTGAGCTATTAGGAAGTATTCTGGTTATGTAGTGGCAGGTAACAGGATAAAATGTGGTGACACCTAAGATGGAGGACAGACAGACAGTATTTCATCTGACCATATTTAAGTGTCTACCACGTCAACTAAAATATATATGAGTAAAACAAACGGTACCAGGCTTATTCCCTCGCAGTGAGGCCAAACTGGGTTATTCTGAGTAGGTCCATGCTTGCAGTTTCTCTTACCCTCCAAAACAGAGTGGCCACACAGAAAATTCATTTTGGGAATGGTCCCTCACCCATGCTGACCTCTGAGCTGTGCCCAGCAGTTATTTGGTAAAGCGATAGCTGGTGCAGGCCAAACCTGCGCCAGAAACTGCTCTAGCAATTTTTTGGTAGGGATGACTGAACTCCAGTGCTCAGCACTGTTTCCTGGCCACGTTTAATTTGTTAGTGTAGAGATAGCCTTAAGGTGCAATTCATCTCCTCCCAATATAGACATCAAATGTAGATGAATGTTTCTCAAGCTGTGATCTGTGGACCATTTGGTGATCTGTAAGACATCACAAGGTGATTTCACAATTGTTTTGAAACAACTTCAAAAGCTTTTAAATATAAATGCGCACACATATATTTCCAGGCATGCAAGCAAGAAGACAAAATGGGGAAAAATAAAAGTCACTGTAGACTTTTCCCAGGGTAGCTGAACTTTATGCGGATATAAATAAAAACCATCATGGCAATGCTGTACTAGATGATCCCTGGCATCATTTCAAAAAGGTTATCTGGAAGTAGGGTTAAAAAGAGTTGAGGAACAGCAGGCTAGATGACCCCTCGGTGTCCAGCTGGACCCATGATTGTGTTCTGCTTAAAAGGCTGTGCAGATGCATCACCTTGGGTGGGAGCTGGTTTTACAATTCCATGAAATCCAGGTATTTCTCCCCTGTACTTAGGTGTAGAGTGAGGCAGAAGCAGGAGGTAGATGGAAAATAATATCATTAGGGGCTTGAACAGGGAATGAGCAGTGCACTGGTACCATGATAGTTTTGCTGTTCTAAGTATGTATTTTATCAAAATGCCACATTTTATTAGTTACTATTTCAGCTGTGGTGCTCTTGATGCTAGTCATGTTCCTCATTCTGTGCTACCTGATTGCCCTGAGTTTCTGACCCACACCTCTGTCCACCTCCCATACTAGGGCATTGTTGCCTCTGTGAGGTCTCTGCTGCCCTTCTCCCCTTCCTCAGCCAAGTTTTGCTGTGGAGCAGAGTCTGGGATCAGGGGGATGATCAGTGGAGAACTTCAGCCCAAAAGTAGGAGTGAGAAAGGAATACAGTTCTCGTATTGTAGGATGATAAGTGACGAGCAGAAAGTGCTGGGATAGCAGCTGGTGAACAAAGAGATTTTGAAGGGGAAGGGGATCATAGCTGGAAACTCAGAGCCTTTTTGCACTGCTGTTTCCATCACAGACTAAGGTCCACCATATACAAGTCCTAGTCCCCAGCAAGATCCAGCTGGCTGAGGGATGGGAATTAGTGAGGGGAAAGAGACATCCATTGTCCTCCAAGGTACTACTGCTGCCTCCTCAGCTAGAAAAACATCTCGGTTCAATAGTACCTCAATACTTTTTAAAATCACTACTGGGAAAGGTTTAAATGAGGTCACTTCAGGTTAAATTTGGATTCAGCAGACATATTTTACATGAGACGTCCCTGATACACCCATGTACCACATTTCTCCAGTCTGCTAAGTTTGTGAGAGGCTTACTTAGACATTTAGCTTTATATTAATTCATCCTTTTGTGGTCTGTTCCAATGTCATCTGAAATTTCTGTTAACTAATTTGGCCATCAACCAGTTTGTCTATGCCACATAATAAGGTTTTGTACAGAATGGATTTTTCGATGTGTTAGGAATGTCATGTTTTAATCAATGTCTCTTTGAATGTTAAATCTAATGAAGGCTGTAAGAGACTATAAATGCACAGAGAGAGTTACCATGGAAACCAGAGCAGTATCTGCTGGGTACCCCACACTGGTAACATGGTGCAGCACAGCCCCGTGCACAAGGCGGAGGCCTCTGAAAGCATTTTCAGCAGTTAGACCAAGATTTTTTGAAGTTCGGAGCAGAGAGCTGGATGCTGGTTTGGGGGTAGCTTGTAGGCTGGCCACAGTGTCGTGATGGTAGGGTGGCAGAATCACCCACTGAGCTGGCACAGGAGGACCCTCACAGTTGAGGGGCAGGTGCAGTAGTCCTCTTGGCCACTGTCTGGACAGTCCTGACTGCAGTTAGAGGCAATGAGGCTTCAGAAAAGAAATTCAGAGGCCCTACACAGATCTGGACTTGCAACCCCCTGAAGCTGCAGCTTCTGAGCCTTCTGGCTTGATGCTCCTCTAAGAAGAAGGGTTTAGGACCTGCAGGATAGGAAGGAGAAGTGTCCTCATTCAGAAGATCCTGGTGATGTGATGAAAGCTGTTCTGGCAACTTGGAGGGTACTTCTGATCACTGCAGTGAGCGCTGCTAAGGACCCAGGTGCTCTCTGCGATCACCATGCATTTCAGTACTCATTCGCTGATATGTATTGCAGAGTATTGCTGCATGACCTCAGTTCCTGCATAAATCTTGTAGTCACTGTTGTGCTATACGTGCAGTAATAATAGCCAGGACTGTCTACTAAGTGTTGCTTATTACATGTGTTCATTCCCCCCTTGATGCTTCTGGGCCTGCACTAAGCTCTTTTATTCAGTCTTCGGAAGTAAATCCAAACCCAATTAAAAAAAAATGTTTTTATTGTAACTTCCACAAATACTGGACACATTACTTTCTTTACGACATGTGGAGTATTTAATACATTTCAACTCACAGGGAAATGAGCCTTCCACTTCCAAGCGTGTAAAGCAGCAGAGTGAAAGTGGGCATATTTCAAACAGACATGAATGCTCTCTCAAGCTCACTCTCTCTCCCTTGGCTCTCAGCCACAATTTTAAAGCAATTTGCCCTAATCTGCCATATGGTTTTCTTTCTTTGCATTTTATAAAACTGCAGGGCTAAGTGAATGTGCCTCTTCGATAGCACTGACACAAACCTGATTTAATTTAGACTTCCGTATTAACATACCAACTAAATCAGTGCTGCAGCCTACGAGGGAACAACCCTCGTGCACAACCAGAGCTGTAATTAGTTTCTAAGTGGTACTAGTCTACAGCCCTGGAACTGGTTCTTCCTTATGATTATTATTTCTAGAGGTCAGCCCAAAAGAACATCAAGTCTGCTCCAGCAGCATGTGACCCCCGCTCCCTTCCCCGGATCAAATCAGGCCTCCAGTTAGACATTCTTCAGGCCTGAAATCACTTCCAAACAGCAGACGTTCTTAGTAAATCTGATTCATCATGTGGAAGATCTATATGCCTGCTGTATAAAAAGCATCTCTGACTGAGATTTCCAGCAAGCCCTGCCAGTGAATCCTTTTATTCAAGGAGTCCATGCAATATACTTTTATATCACAGATGGCTCCAGGACTTGGAGACAATTTGCTTAAATAGGCTCTGACACCAGGCTTGTTTACAGATTTTACTTTGGAATTTTTAGCCTGTAACAAGAATGTGACACGGTTCACTAAACATACACTCCGTGTGCGTTTTAAGCACACAGGTTGCCCCATAAGCTGCAGTGGGTCTGCTCCCCTGCCTGATGCCCACGTACACTCATCTGCACGCTTGTTTATTCGCTTTGCATCATCAGTTGTAATGTGCGTCGCATCACAGCGTACCAAGATAGCGTGGGTTCCTAGCTCCATAGCAGCTCGTTTGGCCTTTCTCATGGACACAACTTAGCTGAACTGCTTAAGTAAAGTAGAATATAAACAGCAACCCCAGAGGTTGCATGCATTAAATGATGCAGCCCTCCCTCTTCCACAAGGGCCAGTGTGCCTGTGCCTGTCTTCAGAGGGTGCTGAATGACAGCACTGCCACTCAGGACTGGGAGACAGGCAAAAAAGGGAATTCTTCACTTTAGACTTAAAAGTTCTGAAGGCAAGGGTTATTTCCAAACTTCACAGAAAAAAAACAACTGTTTAACAATTAGGAAAAAATCCATATACCTGGACAAGAATGCACTTACACTATTCAGCTCACTTTGAAGTGGAGGCATCTATGCTAATTTGTTTTATTCAACAGGCTTTCAAACTGTGAGTCTTTATAAAAACCTCTCACTCACATTTTTGCTCAGCCCTCTGCAATCAGTCTTTCCCATAATGAACATCTTTGTCAGCTGTTGTATTTTTATACAATCCAGAAATGAAATGTTTACCAGATCTCAGAACATTTGTGGCAGATTTGACTATTTTTTTCATTTGCATTTTGTATCTGTATTTACCTTTTATTAAAAGCAGAAGTTAATATTATGCTTCCCAGGGTCTGATCATTCTCTTTGATGTAAAAAAAAAAAAATGCACAGGAAAAAGTTGTTGTTAAAATGATTTGTACATAGGACACATGTAAACCTTATCCTTTCATCCTAAAGGGTGCTCCTCCACAAATCACTGAAGGAGCGATCAGCTGCTGTGGCTGCCCCGCATGCAGACAGCACAGTGCAGCATGTCACGCCACGGGATCTGAGCCCCGTTTGGGTTCACTGCTGAGGAGAATGGTTTGTTAGCTCAGCTTGGGTTGCTTCTTAAAAAAAGAGGGTTTCCACCGCATGGAAATTCCAAACATACAAATTCCAAAAACCATACAATTCAAAAAAAAAAATCTTTTGAAATCAGAATAATAGCTCTGATTTCTACTTGTTTGCAGAATGGAAATTCCAATAAAAGTAATTGAAAAGAAACATTTCTTAGCAATTTTGTTTTCACTACTATTTGGCACTGAAAATATGCTGAAATATTCTGCTCCAAAGGGCGAAGATGTCTTTTCCTGGAGACAAACCAATGCTATAAATTACTGAATAAGTATTAAAAACTTGTAATACAACATTTTAAATAAAATCAAGTGAGAAAATTTATGAAAAAGACAAAACAGCTCAGTCTGATAGTTTTTGATTGAAAGCTTAAGTATTCAGAAAGCTTTCCAGACTGACACATACCTGCTCAGTTACATCATTCTCTAAATCCCCAGCTCTGTGGGCCAAAATGTCCTCAGGATGAGAAGAGCACTGAAACCAGGTCTTCACTCCTTGGCAGAGTGCTCCAGGCACTTGGGCTTTGATGTTAATGGAGGACAGGAGTTATTGGCTGCCACAACACGTTAACCTTGCTCACTGAGTCTTTGCTGTAAGAACAGAGAAGGGGGGACTCCACACAAATGGAGATGCCCAATACCATCCCAACCAGGCACTTCTGTTCTAGTAAGGAGTGAGGCTATGGAGACGTTTCTGCCCTGGGGCTCCAGGTTTGCTCTGGGCATGTGAGCAGAGGTTCACCCTGCAGGAACATGGTGCCTATAGAGAAAAGTACACTACACAGCAGACTTGGAAGTAGCAATGAGTATGTCTATGCCACGCAACAATTGTGGTGCAGCAATCCCTAAACTGGTGCTGACCTAAGTCAAGAGGTCCATAGCTCTCAGAAAAGTGCTGTACAAACTTACCAAACTGAACCACCATCATGCAGTTCTGCACAGACACAGCTACAGATCTCTGCAGAAGCCATTTCACCTCTCATCCAACTCCATGGTTGACCCTGCGGAGACAGCAGTGCATGTCTGCACCCAAAGTGAAGACATACATTTAAACTCCTTACTGACTAGACAGGGAGCACAGCACTTTAAATTATCCCAAGGTAAACTGGCACCTACATTGTAGACACAAAACCAAATTTATACATACATTGTGAGGTTAGAGAGAGTTAGAGAGAACTATCTGTAAGTCAGAACAGGGCTACTTTGCATGTTTATAGTGCTCTTCACTGACCAGGAGGAGTATATTAAGGCTCTGGTTTAATAAGGTTCATGCTTACTTTTAAACTTTCAGTAGCTCCATCAAGGTGAATGGGTCTATCCACCTCTTTAATTCCAGGCATGTACTTCTGTTGAGTCAAGGCCTGAAGGAGATGAAAGCGTCAACAAAGTCTGTTAAAACAATGACAAAGGACAGTTTTGAGTATCTACATATAGTGCTTAGATATCTCATCAGACAAATAATTCTTTGATGTCTCTAACAACGCTTGGAAACACAGGTGAGGTTATTTTCATCCTAAAGCAAAGCAACACTCTCAAGTTGTTTCAAGAAACAAGTGAAATCAATACCAGAATATGACTGATTTCAGCCTCCTTGAAGAACATAGCAATGGGAGAGGGAGGCTAGAAATTATAAAATGTAGCATTAACAGTAATATTTATTATTATGTAAGCACTTAGTGCTGCATCTTATTGCTATATAAAACATGGACAAGGAGCAAGTTCCAGCACTGGAGAAGTCATCTTCCCTGCCATTTCACTGCTGGCACACCTTCTGGCATAGCTTGGCCCTTCATAGACTGCGGTCTACCTGGACTTCAGTAAGGCCTTTGACACTGTCTCCCACAGCATTCTCCTCGAGAAGCTGGCGGCTCACGGCTTAGACAGGTGGACTCTGCGCTGGGTCAAAAACTGGCTGGATGGCCGGGCCCAGAGAGTTGTGGTGAATGGAGT
>NW_008795017.1:643129-651103 GCF_000699145.1 Aptenodytes forsteri
GGGCATGGTGGTGTTGGGTTGACGGTTGGACTCGATGATCTTAGAGGTCTTTTCCAACCTTAATGATTCTATGATTCTATGATTCTAAGTCTTAGTCATCAAGCATGTCAGGGGCCATCCTCTGTAGGCTATACGCCTCAGGTTTTTCCCCTTCCACCTTACACTGTCAGGCACTACTATCCAGGCAGACTTTGCATCCTTAAACACCCCTACATGCCATCATGCTACATCCCAGGGTGTGCAATACAAATGCTGGTTTCATGGTACAAAGTAAGCACTTTTCCACAGCACAGCTACATGTTATTTCAGGTACTTTGAACAGAAAAACATGCACGCTAGCCATAAGATCACTTCACAGGACTCAGAGGAGACTCAGGGCCAAGGTCTGCACACTATGAACACAACCAGAGCATGCTATTTTCCAGAACATGGTGTGGATGGATACAGTCAGGAGAACTGATGGGCAGTGTGTCTCAGTCATTTGATATTTTGGTTTGCTCAACATGAACCATGCCACTAGACCTGGAATTTAACAAAAAAAATCAGGCATTTGCAAGAAATGAAAGAATATTATTATCATTTTGCAAGAAAATAATTATAATTCTGAAATTAACTGTAATAAAATGTTAGTACTGACATATAAAGAAAAAAATAGTCACAGAACTAGGGAGCAGAAGAAGATGCCATGCTCCTGCCAGACTGGTCTAATATATGTTAACCAAGAATGAGAACAAACTTACAACTTAACCAATATGTTAATTAGTAAAACATGGATCTTTGAAGTCCTGTACTGAAGAAGATATTTGTTTCCCTTTACACGTTAGAAACAGTAGAATAGAATCATTGAGGTAGGAAAAGACCTCTAAGATCAGGCCCAACCGACCCCACCACCACCATGCCCACTAAACCATGTCCCTAAGCACCGCATCTATACGTCTTTTAAATACCTCCAGGGATGGGGACTCCACCACCATTGTAATGAGAGTAAGAACATTGATGCTCTTGTCTGGGTATGAACAAGCAAGGAGCAAAGAAAAATGCTACCCTGTCTGATGGTGATGCTGGACTTTTTCAGGTGCAACAGAAATTTTTTAAAAATCTAATTGAGGAAATGGAAAATCCCAGGAAAACACAAGGTATGAGCCAAAGCAGTCTAAACAGGTTATCGTTTGTCAGTCAGGGGCCAAATTATGTCACGTTAACCCACTGTATTGTATGAATTTCAGGTCCAAGACTTTATGGGTATTTTTCAGTCTGATCCTGTGGTAGACATGGACTGCCGACTAATCAGTAAAAACATTTATCATATAGGGGCTAAGTCATAACTATTCCTGTATGCTGCAGGAAATGTGCTCAAACTAGGTCCATAAACAATAAACAGCCTTGGAATAATCTGACATTTAATAGAATTATTGAACTTGGTTTTATCAACTAATTAGTCCAAAAAGGCAAGCGAAAGCCAAAGGTTAAAGTCTCAAAACTGTCACAGGATGAGTTTTTATAGAATGGTCCTGGTGACTAAACAGGATGCAATCCTTCCCTCACCAAGGAATCTTGAATTTACATTTTCCCCCTCCAATATGGAGCTCTCTGCCACCTGGTTGTACTTAATTTTGATCTGGGTTTTCCTCAGTCCCACCTGTTGGAGCAGATTCATTTTCCATTAAGTATTTAAATATGCTCTGAGTCAACAAGAATGCATTGTGTACAAGAGTGGGTCTAGGGACTTGCCTAAGATGCTGCCCCAGAGTGCAAGATGATGTGTACTAAAGCCTTCTGCTGAGATGTGCATTCAGCATCCCTCAAAAAGAGGAAATTCAGAGAATTAAAGTTGAGAGAGCTTCAAAACCATCAGATGAAAGGTAGCTGATTCCTTATCCAGCAGTTTTGCTAATGTAACATATCAAAGTTGTTGTTTTTCCAGCCAAAACTATTTCATGAATTTGACCTAATTTTGTTAATAGTTTTGGGACAACCAGAATTGCATTTTTCCTCAAATAAACTATTCATCAGAAAGAAAATTACTGCTCTTGTCACAGAACACCAGCTGCCTACCCATTCAAAAAAAAAAAAAGCTTTAAAATCAAAAGAAGCAAAATTAAAAGTCTTAGAGTATCTCTTAACAGTCACAGAAGGCATGTAAAAAGAATAAAGTAAAAAAAGAAAAGAAGCAGGAAAGCAAAAGAAACATAGAACACTATGGGATAATTGTAAAACTCAAGAGGTTATTCAACTGAACTTTCTGAATCTTTCAGAAAATGGAAATCCAGCCCAAATGAAGCCACAAAAAAATGTGTAAACTATGGCTTGTAAAATGGGTGTTGGGAATTAGGACTGGGTTGTGAAATACATGAACTTAAGTAGGTGAGTCCTATTATCTCAAACATATCCCGCACAGCAGAGTTGTAGAGGGCTAGGAGGGAATGTGAACAGCAAGCAGAAAACCAAAGAACAAAAGACAAATTATGCAAATGTGTCAGATTCGGGAAGCTGAGATTGTTGCCTCCCCAACGACTTGAATAACAGTGTTTAAATACAACTTTCTTTTTGTAGAAAGCACCACTTTCTAAGCAGCCCTTCCAAATGCTTTCCCATCTGTTTCAACAAATGTGATAATGAGGAGGTTATGTTGCAAGCTTTAAAAAAAATGAGTTATTTGTCCATACTAGGAAACACAAAGCAGGTAAAAGGTTGTCAGTCACTATACTCCAAGTGAGCATTATCTCAAATACCCTTTCTTTTCTTAACTCCGCTTTGCATCCTAAGAGAAAAACAGTACCAATTTAGGTTTGACCAATTTAGGTTTGAAGGAAGAACAGAGCAAAACAGATCACTTACAACTCTGCCCTGCATGGATGTCTTAAGCAGCTATAAAAATGAACTATGCCTGGAAAAAGATTCAGCAACTAGAAGATTTCATTTCCCTTAATGCGGGCTGTTAATACAAGACGTGTCTGAAAACCTAGACATTTTATTTAGCTGTGCATTCGAAATCGAGGGAGGTTTTTAACTTTGTGCAAGAGTAAGGGACTCTTTCTGTGCAGTGGTATTCCACCAGAGCAGCACTAGGAGCATGCAAGTTGTGCCATAGGAGCCTGACAAAAGTGATCCGTAGCAGGGAGCCTGTCACCTTCCACACCCTCTCACTAGAAAGGGGACATTGGCTTAGCTGCCAAAGTGGGAGCTGAACTCTAAACCTCTGGCCTTTGTATCCTAACTCTGTTCCATTGTAATTTTGAAGTAATTCCAGTAGAAGTGACTAGATTTATCAGTGTGTGAAACTGGGATGTGTAGTCAGAATCTGGCCAGGACCAATTCCTCTACTTCTGCTCTTATTATTCTCGGTGCAGCTGAGATCAAAAAAAGGTCAGGAGAATGGTCAGAACAGGACTTGTGAGCATCTTCCAAAGTAGGCTAAGGAAACCTTATAAACAATATTGGGATCAAAACAATAAGGTATATGAAAGCGTTCACATAAATACAGTGCCATGGCTTTAGGGCTAAGCTGTATCATTACAGACCTTTGATACAACATCCAACACCAGAGGCACAATGTGGTCTTTTTGAAGCTGGGTGGGTAGAAAGTCCAAGCTATCTAAATTTCCTTCAGTCTTTTCAGCATCTCTGTCATTTTCTCAGGTAGAAGAGGGTGGGGATTGTGATTCACTGATCTCTATTTCCTAGATAAACTGAAAGAAGTCAAGAGGAAAGAAATAAGGTTTTATTGGTAAAGAGATTTCAATATATCAGATTATTAAGTATATTCTCTCTGGAAGTTTTCTGTTGGTGGTATTTAACTTTGCCCATCCATTCCAAATTTCCAGATGTTCAGTGGTTCCCCTGGAGCAGCAAATCTAACCAGGTTTCTTTCTGAGCATACCCCAAATTCCAGAGAAAAGGTGACTCCTGGCAGATCAGCTATACATGTGTATCTGGAACGCATCGCACATACCACCTATGCACCGAGCACATGGCCTTCACCACACGGTAAATCTGAGGTCCTCCTAATGCATCAGATTTACTACCCATATGCAGAGCAGCTCTGCAGAGCACAGCTGATGGGGCCAGTGCTTCCTGGGATGATCAGCGCTTGTGAGTGCTCTCCAAACAGCCACAACACATGCTGCTGCCTGGGAAATCCCTGCCAAAAATCCACAGTCTCCCTTCTCCTTTTATTCAGGTAATGGAGGGTAGACAGTAGTTTGTTAGAAAGATCTTTATCCTGCGGAGGCAGACAAGGAGAGCAGTCAAAACAGAGCTGGAGGTGGTAATACTGCTTGCATTGTTTCTGGCTTCACCTTGGCTCTGCAGATGGGAGCAGACCAGGTGCTCACCCAGCTCCCCTGCCCTCCCACCCGTGTGTCCCCTCAACCTTCCCTGTCCTCTGGCACTCTGTGTGGGGAGAGGCTGTGCCGGGGTGTTCCTGCAGGCATGTGGCTCCGGCTCTTCTGCACGGGTTCCTCCTGGCCACCGGCTCTGCCCCACCAGCAACAGCCTGAGGAGCACACTGCTATCACAGTTGTTCAATGCCCAATTCCTGGTTACATTATGGAAAAGAGTGAGATGCAGCAGAATGTGCTGCTTAAAGGCTCTGGGAGACTTTCTCCCTTTCCTAGTCTGGAATAGTCCATCTAGCTAAATACGGTACCGAAGATGTCTTTGTGACTCATTTTTGAAGGAGAAACATGTGCTTCCCAGGAAGGGGGAGAGTCGGGATGCAACAGGTGGCCCAGTAGCCCAATTCCTGTTTGGATGCATATTAATTGCATTTCTTGCTGGGATATTATGGTTTTATTAATTGAGCATTACAATATTATTTTGGTTAGGGTAGGCCTCTGTTTTAATTCACATCTACAGAATACATACTAAGTTCACTCTTCGATATTTCTTTCCTGCCATGGTGACAATAGAATGCCTAGGACGGTTTGTTTACTGTTTGTTTCAGCGTATTGCTGAATTTTATGAGTCAATACATTTCATTTCCAGAAATGTGCACTTCAGTAGGAAGAACTCCACTTTAGAGCTGAAAGGCACACGTCATGTCAATAAAGACAATATTATCACATTAGATATTGCAATGAAACATTCATATTCCTAATGATTTCTTGCTGGCTTCCAGACTGAATTCTTATCAGGCATTCATTTCTCTCCTCATGCTCACTGTCTATTTGCTTCTGCTGCTATCAGGCGACACCATGCTTAATAGAAATCTGCCTTTCTGTTAGCAAGTAATGGCTATGTGCAATCTGGCATGCGTTGGGTATAAAGAAGCTGGGAGAGTGCTTTCTCATTGTTTAGGTAAACGTTTCCTCTTTGATCCAACATCTGCCCTTTCTGCTGCTCACACTGCAAATTGATGCAGATCTAGCAGAAGGATGGGAGACGTTTATGGGGTTTCCTGTTATGGAGTAATTTGGGGAGCATCATTTTCCCCTGCTCACTTTTTGCCTTTAGCAGCAACAATCCAATTCTTTGTGTCTTCGATGGGAAGCCAATTCTTTGTCTCGCCCTTTCCTTCTAGTTCTCCCTGAAGGCTATAGAAAGAAAGAACATGAATAACCAAGCAATGAAATCATAAAATAGTCCTGTTTACTGTTATCTTTCCAAGAACAGTGAAGGCATTAAAGTTCTGAAACCTTTTTTCTTGAAGCAAAGATTGCAGCTAGAACAGGAAATGGCACAACATAAATTCAATTCGTGACAATTATTATAACATGAAAGGGAAATAGTATAAATCACTGATGTCAAACACTCTGTTCATTGGCTAGATCTGGCCCATTTGAGCTATTTATCTAGTTCCTGTGACAGATTCAGATTTTGCACCACACGTGCTTTCATTTTTTAAAATACATGTTTCAAGTTTTTATGCTTCTGAAAAAGGGCTTCTGAATATGCACCCAGTAGAATCTGGTGGAAGCTCATGCATAGTTGTCTTTTTTAAAAAAGAAGCAAGGTATGTTATATTTGAAGAGACAAAGTCTACCCCTGTTCACTTCAGTGGGTGTTAACACACTTAATGATAATTTTTGTGGTTGATGTTGAAATGTTTCTCAGAAATTAATTTTAAGGAAAGATAAAGATGCAAATTGGGGTTTTTTTTTGTGCAAAAAGTAATTTAAAAGGGCATACTTTTTGAGGAAAAGGAAATAAGAAATATCATGCACATCTATAAAGCCTACCACCTAAATCTGACAAAACTTTGTTAAACTCCCATGCAGTTTTAGCCATCAATGATGTAGGTGTAAAGCTTAAACAACTGAAGAGAAATAGACCCGTCTGGGGAACCATAAGAAAGAGCTGTGTTGAATTCTCCACCCCAGCTGTATACAAGCCTGACCCACAGAGTCTCCTGGGGATCTCCCAGTTTTAGTCACTTCAAAGAGCATAGTGTAGTATTTTAGAAAAAATAAAAGTTGCATAAAATGCATTTTTGTCTTTTAATATTCATGCAAACATTGATTTGTATTGTTATAAATACAAAGAGGACCAAACATATTTTTCATAGATGAGATTTCTTTCACAGCAATAAACATTTGGTCAGATATTTTATTGGCTTCTCACTCAAACAGTGGTGCATGCCTAAGGCAGTTGCTGTTGGAGACAGAATACTGCCCTGATAGACTTTTGAACCAAAAACCAGGACCATGCTTAACTTATACTCTAATACATTGAAATTTACTGCTTGCTTTCCATGCTTTAAGTAAAATTACTTCATTAGGAAGGGGAAATATGTTTTTATGATGTACTCAGAAATGTAGTATTTTGAAACTTATCATGTTTTCAAAAAAGTAATTCAAGAAGTGGAGCTGTGAAATCTAAAAAAAAGATGGATTTGAAGAAAAAGATGTATTCTGGGGAATGGGATATTCTATTATAGAAAAAAATTTCAAGAATCTAAGAGTCATGTCTTCACATACTATTCCTAAATTAGCTTTGAAGTACTTTGCCTTAATTCTTACTTGTGTCTTGAAAAAGTAATGATATATTGTGAATACTCCTATTTTTACACTGTAACTTACTGCATATTATATGCAATATGGACACCATAGAAAATATTAAAGCTTTTATAAGTTTTGTGTATATCTATAATTTGGTATTGCACAGGCAGAGAGCTTCAGCAGAACCTTGACTTTCAACATAAAAGAAATTCTTGTCAGAATTTTTTGATCATTACCATAGGATTTTTTTGTTTTTCTTTATGAATATTAAATTACATTAAAAATTGTGACATTGATTTATTGCTGTCTAGATAGTACCTAGATTTTCACATATAAATTTAACTTCTATTGAAAACTAAGACTAAAATATTTTTTATTGTTCGGTAGAAATATATGTGATGGTTTACAGGTTGGTTACAAATCAGTAATTCTTACTTATGGTAGCATATATGTAACCTTATTGTCAGGTAGTTAACAGCAACTAAAGGGGCAGTATTCATCCTATATAGTCCCTTCCAAGAAATAATTTTATTGGTCTCAGCACCCAGCTAGAAACTGGGAAAACTAAAACAGAGAGTCACTAGGTTCCCTTAAAAAGTGGAACTTCCTCCAGTCACCAGTTCTCTGAGACTGTATGTGAACAAGGAAATCTTCCTTCAGGAGAAGGAGCAGTTGTGAACCCAGGAAAGCAGACCAGCACAACGTATACAAAGTAAAGAATCAAATAGAGCCTCCCATTCAGTGACACGCTAATAGTTCATTTAATGCTGATCCTCTTTACTGCGAGCTGTATTGTTTTCATAGAATCATAGAATCATTGAGGTTGGAAAAGACCTCTAAGATCATCGAGTCCAACCGTCAACCCAACACCACCACCCACTAAACCATGTCCCTAAGTGCCTCATCTACTCGTCTTTTAAATACCTCCAGGGATCGGGACTCCACCACTCCCCTGGGCAGCCTCTTCCAACATTTCACCACTCTTTCAGTAAAGAAATTTTTCCTTACATCCAATCTAAACCTCCCCTGGCGCAAC
>NW_008795017.1:654010-658305 GCF_000699145.1 Aptenodytes forsteri
CTTCGTCTACATCCTCGTTTGCCTGGCCCTCAAGTTCCAGGGCCCCATATCTGTTGTGTAAAGGCAACCGGGAAGGTGAGGGAGGCCGGGCAGGGGTTCGCCTGGCACACCGAGCAGGGACCCGTTTCCATCCCCCCCCCGCCGCTTAGTTCCCCTCTTTCTACCTGGTGGCAAGAAGGCAGGGGATCCTCTGCTTCTTGTGGAGCCTCCATCTGCTGCCTCTGCCTAGGTTTTGTCCACTCTGATCTGGCGGTCTGCCTTCATTCCCAGTGGACAGTTTGTCCCACAGACGCTTTGCAATTCCCAGCTCCGGTCCTGCCCTTACAGCCCTGTAAGCCGCACTGGTGTCTTCTGCCATGGCCTCGGCACAGCAGGTCATTGCCACGGGAGGAAGCTGGGACCGATGGGGACCCTCCTGTAGGGCTGGAAACAAGTCCTTACCACAGACAAATCTATGCCTTTTCAAAATCTCTTGTAGGACCAGATCCTCCCAAAATCCAAAACTGGATCCAGCTTGGGACCCCAGACAGTTGCTTCAGATTATACCGGCAGCTGCTGGGATGGATAGATTACACAAATGAAGCTCGCTATAGAAATATTGAGGGTTTTTTCAGTAGTAGAGAACTTTCTTCTTCTCTGGAACTTCAGGACATGAGTTTAATTTATATTGCAATAATTTCAAGCAAGAGAATCATAAGTATATTATAGTCATTAGTATTATGCATTATGTCTTCTTCAAATTTATAATACTGATAATGTTTTCTCACACTCAGCTCCCCCTGTTATGGCAGCAGGGTGATTAAAGCATCTCATTATAGATCCAGAAAACTCCATGTTATGTAGTTTAGCAGAAACTAGGTCATTTGGTAAGGAAATGAAAGACAGATGGGTATGAGATTAGCCATCACTTTCTTTTAACTGCTCCTGGTTACAGGAATTGTGTTTTCTTCAAGCATGATAATTTTGATGGATCATTTTTGCTCTGGATTTATACATGAAGGTATTCAAAACCCAAACCATTTCTTTATAATTAGGAAACAGCTTCCATAGCCAGGTCCAACTGTATTCAAAACTATACCTAATATTCCCTCTTTTCCACCTTGACGGTGTGTTTAAGCTGGAGACTCCCACAGTGGAATTCTGTCGTCACAAAAGATGTTGTTTCTTCTTGAAAGCAAAATTTTGCTTTCAACCCCTTGAAACCTGTTGAAATATGCTACTGGAATTTAAAGCCACAGAGCTGCCTTTAACGTTACATACCCTGTAGCAAACTGGGGCATTAAATCAATGGGTCTGTTCAAGTGGGTAAATGTTCACTGTTCTGACTATCAAGGACGCTTTCTCAGAATAGCACACAGTTAGTGAGGAGAAAGTCAACACTAAAATAAGTCCCACTAGGGCGAAATTCAGGCCTGGCTGATGTGAAGGAGTCTGGCATTGACTGTAAAAGGCCAGGATTTCATTCTTAATCACACAACCCCCCTCCCCTGAGGAGGTGGTATCGTTGTTATTTATTTATGCGGTGCCATTAGTGTGCCCGGCACATCGGATGTGCTCCTTGGTTGGTGCAAAGTGGCAGTGCTCCACTAATTCCCGTTCTGCTCCTGTTCTCCAGGGTGCACTTCCCACTGCCTGGAACAGCTGGTGCGGGCATAGGAATGACGGCAGAATTAAGACCTTAGTGCTAAATTTTCACACCTCCTTATGAGCCCAGTTTCTAAGCCAGAGCTTTTAAGGAACGCAAAGCAGCTCTCAAGAGACACCCTATTTATTTATTTGCATTTTTATAAAACAAAAATGTGTGTCAGGATACTGTGCCAGCACTTATAACCACCCACTGAATAGACATTACAGTAAAGCACTCTGGTCATTATCAAACCTTGATAAAATTCCTATTATAAGCATGCAATATGAAAAGCAAATTGATGTCCTAGTCTGTCTCAGACCTGATTTTATTGCTTCCATTCCTCTATCCTTTTTTACTAGCAGAAATTATGTCAGTTCAGGAGCAGAGGACTGAATTTCAGAGGTGATGTCCATGGGACACTGCTGAGAGTCCTTCATGGACACAGGGTTGGGCTAGAACAAGATGGTGACTTGCATCTGTCTCAGTCTCAGGTATTAACCTATTATGAACAAATTACATTATTTCTTGTATTTCCACCTGCTTGTGCTTTAGTTTGGCTGTTTGGGTATAAGAGTGTATGAGAGTAGAATTTCTTGCTGAGTTTTTGTACTGGACTTTGCACTGCTGAATTACAATCTGGGGCTCTTTATTATTAATATAAAACAAATATACAAACAAACAACAAACAACTATGGCATTTGCAGAAGAAGCTGTTTTTTCAGGGTGAAAGCAAATCCCCAGTAATATAGAAGTCTATCCTATAGAATCAATATGTCAACTTTTAGCTAAAAATATAGCAAGTCTTGCAGACACTTTTCTCATCACATTGGCGCCAAGTGACCCAAAGCTAGTCTTTTCTGTTCTTTAAAACATGAAGTGTGGTTTCAAGATCAAATTCTTTTATTCTGTTGGTATGGTACATCATCTAGCTCCATCTTGATACAAGGATGAAAGCTCCCTTCTCACCTCTACTTGGTTTTATTTGGTCTGGTGAATAAATATAGTAAGTCACCATGGAAGGGTTTGGGGGTTTTTTGTGGGTTTGTTGGTTGTTTTTTTTTTTTCCTTGAGGGTAGTTAAACACTGGAATGCATTGTCCAGAAAGGTTGTGGAGGCTCCATCGTTGGAGATACTCAAAACTTGACTGAACAAGGTCCTGAGCAATCTGCTCTAGTTGGTCCTGCTTTGATCAGGGCATTGGACTTGACGACCTTCAGAAGACCCTTCTAACACATTATTCTATAATTCTCTGAGTCTAACAGTAAATCACAAAATCAGGTGAGCAATCACAGCTTCCTTATGCAATGAAGGCCAGACTAACTTTCTTGATGAGATATATTTTACTCAGTTCGCTCAGGGCAAAATTGGGCCTTTATAGTTCACAAAAACAGAGGGCTACTCCTCAGTTAAAATCCAAATGTACTGAAATACAATATTCTACCTTAAATATAAGGTAGAATATTTAGTAATATGTAATAATGATTACACATTAAAGCAAGTAAGCAGTGGCTAAAAATGAAAAGCCCAAATCTGAGATGTAGAGGAGGGATGAATTTTCCCTCAAAGCAGGACACATCCAACAGTTTCTGTATATCTTTTCTGGTCCCACGGGGCCATGTTGATGTGCTACAGTGCTCAGTGGCTAAGGTGAAAGGAGAATTTGGACTTTGAGTCTAGTTAGTTCTGTGTCTTGCTGGGGAGCTTTTTAGGGATGACTTCTATCTTCCATAAGGAACCAGATCAAATTGACCCAAGTAATTTTTCATAGCCACTGAACCTCCACCAGATCTACAGTAAATCTCAGTTGTTACTTGATAAGCAGGAATTCAGACAACCCAAAAGAAAAAGCATGTTTTCATTATTCTCTTCTCTAGTTCTGACTCAGCTTAACTAATCATTATTTTCTACTTCTTGAGCCAAATTATTCCTTGCTGTAACTCTGTCAAATTAAAAGGTGCTACTCTTTCATAGAAAGAGTTACAAGGTTCAAAAGAGGCCCTACACATCACCTGGTCTAACACCCTGCATAATAGAAGCCATGGGACCCTTTATCTAATTTCTAGCTCAAACCCAATAGAGCATTGTGTTTGGCATATAATCCTCATTTTAACATTTCTAATGGCTTAGAATCCATTATTTCTCTCTGCAATTCTTTTTCTGTACTTAATGACCCTCGAAGTGAGAAGCGGACATTTAATTTTAGTCAGATTTTTTCAAGCTTCGGCTTCCAGTCCTTACATCTGCTAGACTGGAGAACTCTATGAACAAATTTTTATCCTTCAAGCAGGTACTTCAGGTCCCCTCCATCTTCTATCAGATGTCCAAAGCAGGTTAAGCTCCTTCCTATGTGGCATTTTTTCTAATCCTTTCATTATTCTTCGAATGCTCCCTTAAGCTATTCAACAGGGAAAATCCTGAATTTCTGTATTATTCATGAAGTAGAACTGAACACAGTATTTCAGCAGCCATCATATCAGTGCCAAATACAAAATATTACCTACATACTCTATGTACCCCTTTTTAAAGATCAAAGCAATCACATTTCTTTAATGGAAGAATGAAAAATTACACTTAACACATTCAGTTGAGATAAGCCAAAGTATTACATTCTGTTCTAAATGGATGCTTAAATACTTTATGTAAAATGGAGGGGGGGGGGCGGCCCCAA
>NW_008795017.1:658563-664451 GCF_000699145.1 Aptenodytes forsteri
AAAAATTTTTTTAAAAAGGGGGGGGGGGGGGAATAGCCAAAGTGCTGATCTTTATCTCAGAATATCCTAAAGCCCAGGGTAAAGGTATCTCCACATAGATGCCAGATATGGGTTTAAATTCCTGCTCTATCGGTTTACTAGGAATTCCTTCCTGGACCAACCTAGCTTCAGAAGCTGATGGACATCTGGACATCTTGTGTACAGAGTTGTCTTCCTCCATCCCTCCCCCACTGAACGAAGTGCTCAATTCTCTTGTGCTGAGGCTCAAACTCTCTTTATGGTGTTTTCCACCAGGCCCCTGTTCAGCATGCTACCTTCTGAGGACTGAATATACACTGTACCTCAAGTGTCCCCCTGGGTGCCCAGATTCACTTCACTTCAAGCTGTATGAAGGCATGGGTTTAAGACAAGCTCCAGATAACAGGAAGGTAAAAACTTTACACTGGAACCAAGCCTGCCCCTGACTCTTTTGTCATAACCAGGAATGTCCCAGCACATATGCACACAGACAAATCTACCAGGCTCTGTCATAGAAAATCCTGATTTCATGTGTAGCAAGACACTATGAGCTGCATAGACAGATGAGTTAAAGGCATCCTCTTGCCAGATTCGTGTCATATTGGGAAGGTGGAACAGTTGCTTTAACCCAGTCTCTGGCCTGCTGTCCTCTAGACTGTACAATGAGCTCCATCCTTCACACATCTGTATCGCCTCATGCATTAGGTTAGGTAGCCCTGCTAATTCAGAGTTATAAATTCCAGCAGGGAGCAGGGATTGCAAACTGGAGCCCTGCAGGTCTGAGCTCTATTCACGAATCTAACCATAAATCATGGTCCCTAATGCTCAGTCACCCTAAACAGCACTTTTGAGGAACACCCAGAAGACCTGTAACAATACCTTGCAGGGCACAGTGAAGCCAGGAATGCAATTGTGACTCCTAGACTCTCTTGACCCAGATGTAAATTACATGTGGGTAATAAGAACTACAGCTTACATGAAAGTGACTTCCTCTGTCTGACTTTAATTGTTTTATGGAGACAGATTGCCTAGGAACCTCACTGCTTCTTCAGTAATAACCATTGGATTTATGATAGATTCCAAGATTTCCTACTTTAAAGAAAGTTCATGAGTGTCTGAGCAGATCTTGGGTTCTCTGCCATGAGTCATGCAGACACTTGTATTGATATACATTAGCAAGTTTTAAGCCACCTAGCTAATCATCACTGAGCAGCTAGAGAAACATGGAGTGTTGTCTGGGTGCATGGCATTAACATTTACAGAATGATTTTTGCAGCCCATCTGAACGGCGTGCTACTACAGCTACATTGCCTGCTATACCCACGGTAGCGACACTAATGCATTTTAGGTATTACTTCCTGTGCCACAAGCACAGTAATGGCTTCAGTATAGACATTCCCTCGGGGGTTTTTTTGTAAAGCTAAAGAAAAGATTGATGGCCTGATTGGTTTGTTATTATCATTTGCAGCAAATCATCAACTGAGATAAATAAATGTCGCTCTATTTAATTCAGGGGAACAAATCTTCAGTGGAGGATTTGAAAGGTAGGGGGGGATTTCTTTTGAAGATAGTGATATAAGCCAAGGATAAAGGACATGAAAGACCCTTGAGTAATACTGCTAATCTTTCCTCTGCCATTGCAGGATTGCTCTACTATAAGCACATGACTGTGCCCACCTTCCTTTAGTTAAAAAAAAAATTAATAGGTTTAATTGACTAAAAAATAAAGACGACCTCATATCCCTTAAATGTAGCATTTCTGACCCTCCTTTAATTTATTTAGATGTTATTCAGAGTATGAGTCTTTAAAGGTTCAACTTTAATTCAGTTTCTATCTGGTGATAAGCAGTAGAAAGGGAGAACTCTCATGTTTGCCGCTAGGAGAGAAAAATCCATAAAATCATGGAAGTGTTAACATTGGAAGGAGGGTCAGGAGCAGGACAAGAGGTTTGAAACTCCTTTACAAATAACATGAGTCACTCACTTTAAGTGCAATGCTCATGATGGCTGTGCTACATCGCAGTAAGTGTCATTGTAGGTTGTTTTAGCTGTGAAAAGAATCAGAGGTGTTTCATAACCGCACAGTTGGCTTCCTCTTCACTGGTGAGTATGACCTCTCCTTCATGACAGAAGCAACCTGCTGCAAAACACAATGTGAAAACTCCTAGCTTAAAACAATAAAAAAGGTTTAGTCTCTCTTCTGAGGAAGTGACAAAGTAGTCTTGTGTCCTGTTTGAAAAAAATAGTCTTTCACTGGTGCAGTGGGACTGATGAGATTTGAGGCATGTTTTCTGCTCTGGCACCAGCTTCTTTTTTGGCTTTGGATAAGTAGTTTCAGATGCATTTACACCAAATGTCAAATCAAAATCAGAATTACGGGCGTTATCCTGTTTCCCATGAAAATTATTAAAACTCTTACACTCGAGTTTGAACAACTGTGTAAACTGAGCTGTGAAAACTTCTGGTACTACTTGGTACAGCCCAGTTAGGAGTTGTACCTGAAGTCTACAGGCATCCTTGCCCTCTCAGAGGTTATAATGCTGCTCCACAACTTTGCATGGCTAGATTGTACACTGTTACGTGTTTCTACAACACAGCACAATTTGCTGAAAATCCAGCTTGAGGCCTTTGGACTGCTTTAGCACTAATATCGAGACTAGTCTTAGTTCTTATTTTCATTAGCAAAATGAGTTAGCAAATTGCCAAGTGGAAGATACAAAGTGCATCTTTTATAACAATTGGAGAACTGCTTCAGCATTACTAGGGGGTTTTTGGGTTGGGTTTTTTTTTTGCTTTTGTTATTTTTAAGGGGTTTTCTTGGGTTTGCATTGCATTTTCTTTTTTGCCCTTTGGGTTGTGACTGCCCATGTTTCATTTCTGACGTAACTGAATTTTGTATTCCAGGATGATGGATGCTGTATACATTAGGTTATAATATGTAACTATAGAAAAACTGAAGAGCATTTTGATACTGTCTAGAGACACCAGTTATATAGACTTACCTAAAAAACTGAGCTCAGTTTTTTAACTGAGTAATCTAAAAAGAAGGAAGATAATAAAATACTTTGAACCTTATCTCCACTTGCTAAGCAATTAACTGGTCTCCCACATTCAAGGAGGTGCACTGTTCACTTCCTCTCCATAGGAAGGGAATGGCCATGCTCCAGCATGGAAGTCTAAGAGAGATTTCAGGACATGAGAACGAGCTATCAAATTGTCTGTGTTAACTTAATTACTCATATTTAACTTAATTTGTCTTTATCTTTCCATAATATATTTATAGACTTCAGTAAGATCCCTCACTAGCCATTATTTTGATAGGCTTTTTATTTCTGTGAAGTAAACAAGAATTACAGAGAAAGATACTGGATAAGACAGTAATCAAAAAGAAAGAAAGAAAAAATTAAAGAAACAGTTGGTGAAATGAAGAACTTTAAGGACAATAGCAACCCTCCTTAATTTTGGTGGGGCTAGGTTTCCACTCTGTCAGCAGTAAGTTTCTTTACTGCTTTCATTTCAACTGAAAAGGCCTGAATCAGACTGCAGAATGAGGACATTTGTGGAATTTGGAGATATTAAAATATGTACTTAAGCACACATGGTGAGATACAGAAAGCTGCCAGCTCTAAAGAATGCTAAATTCATAATGAAATCTTCTGAAAGAGAGAAATCATGAGCAAATCTCAAAGGGCTAATTTTTGTAAGGCTGAATGCGCTCAATACTACTGAATTAAAAAGAAGTTCAAATTAGAGAGGGTTTGGGGTTTTCTTGGGGGGGGAGGTAACAGTGAGAATAATTTAACCACTGGAGGTCTAAGGATGTGGCAAATTCTTAGTCTTGCAGTGCTTCAGGTGGTCCAAAAAGACAGTGTGAATCAAATTGAAATTGTGGTTGCAACCAAGGTATCAATGGTTGACAATGCGTGCAGTGAGTCATACAGGAGGCCAGAGCAGATCATTCAAATCATTGTTTGAAATCATGTACTCAGCATCTTACAGGGAAAGAACAAAATGTGCAACTGATCTCATCTAAATTTAGCTGCATGCAATTTTGTTATCTAGATTAAATTAGTCATCCTCATTCCTAAAGAGTCAACGGAGGGAGATAGTAAGATGAGGTGTCTTCAGGAGGTGTCTGTTTCTCTCCACTGACTCTACAGGAAGATGAGGATGGCTGAATTACATTGATTAACTTGTAAATGGCAAAATTAATTCAGTCATCTCTGCTTATGTCAAAGTAATCCTTTGGTCCTTTTCAGTTACTGAATGATGATTTATCTTCTTGGTTCCTCCTGTCTGGGCCTGTTGGGACTCTCTGGGTTTATTCCTGATTTATATTGCATAAGGAAAAACAGAACCTCTCCTTCTGCATTTGCTGAAAAGGCTTATGGTTTTCTTCCATGCATACAACATGCAGTGAATTTGTACAACCGGGAGAAGAGACCAGATAGATACAAACTACTGAGGTATTTGATTGATTTGAATAGAGTTCAACACCTACTTTTTATTGTTTACAATGTTATATTATTTATAACATAAAAATAGGAAGGTTGGACCTCAGCAGTATACACTGACTTCAGTAGAGGATCTGGTTTGTGTTAATTTGGTACCTGCCAGAAAAAGGAACATGGCTTTTTTTGTTAGGATGGACACATCCTTTAAGAAAGGCCTATTCTTCTCTTATACAAACATCTAACTATAGACCTACTCTACATTGCTCTCATGAAAGGATAATTCATTTTGCAACACCTGTCCTACATTAGCAAATAACCATCTCTTGCAGCTAATTTTAACAAATTCACAAATACATGAGGAAGTGTAAAATATGTATTGCATGATTTGTTACAGGTCATGGGAGAACTGTTGGCTTTTATCCTTAGATGTCTGATTTGTAAAAGAACATAAAATGCTGTTAAGCAGCTCCAGATCTTACATTTGCTGCATTTAAGTGATCTTATTTTGTACTTAATGGGAGTACTCTGATACACAAAGTTACTTACACGAGCAAGTTTTTATACTAGCATTTCTGTTTCAACACTAGAGAACTCAACCCTGTGGGTAGCCAGTGCCAGTTGCCCATAGATAACTAACCAGAATGAGTAATATCTGGTCCTGCTATTGTGCATGTAGAGTGTCTGAGAAAAATAAAGCCAAATCTTGAAATAAAGGAAAAAAATTTTACTCTGCCAGCTTTGGACCTATAGGACAAATTCATCCCTTAAAAAACTCCCCACACAATTTGAGTGGTGCATTTTTGCTCTCACAAATGTTTTTCTGGGGAAGGAGGGTTCCTCTGCTGGTGGATTCACCTTCGCATGCATCATTTCTCCATGGGGAATAGCCAGGAAGCACTGAAATCAGTAACACAGCAAACCACCCAAGGTGCTGCTCTAATTTAGCTGTAGTTTGTTTTCAATTAAGAACAGGTGGGGATTTGTTGCTTTATTTTGCCTGTCATCTAGACACCTTCCTCTTCTCTCCTAAGAAGGATGGTTTTATTTATTTTAGACAATTTAAGTGAATGACAAGGGAGTCACTCCCTTGACTGCAGTATTTTACACCAGGGATAAAGCTGATCCCAAGCATACAAAGAAAATCAAGTTCAGATACTACTTTTTATTGATTGTGCAAAATGAATGAGGAAAGTGCTTAGGAAAAGGCCCACCCAATGTAAGGGCTGATAGACAAAGTGGATCTTAGAATCATAGAATCATAGAATCATTGAGGTTGGAAAAGACCTCTAAGATCATCGAGTCCAACCGTCAACCCAACATCGCCATGCCCACTAAACCATGTCCCTAAGCGCCTCATCTACACGTCTTTTAAATACCTCCAGGGATGGGGACTCCACCACTTCCCTGGGCAGCCTG
>NW_008795017.1:667648-669169 GCF_000699145.1 Aptenodytes forsteri
AATTCATGAGCCATGATCCTTTTCCCCCTGTGAGACAGCTGGACTCCATCTGTCACCAGCAGGCCCGGTGCCGTGTAAACCTCCCCATGATCAAAAAAGCCAAAATTCCTCCGATGGCACCAGCCCCTGAGCCATGTGTTGATCAGGTGTGTTTTCCTGCTCCTTTCAGTATCCTTCCCTGCCACTGTAGGGATAGAGGAAAACACTACCTGTGCTCCCGATCCTTGAACCAGTCGCCCCAGTGCCCTGAAGTCCCTTTTGATCGCTGCAGGACTTCTCTCTGCAACCTCATCACTGCCAGCCTGTATAACCAGCAGCGGGTAGTAATCAGAAGGCCGTACCAAACCAGGGAGCTTCCTAATCTTCTGTACATAGCTTCTCTAGTTCTGTGCTTGTGGCTGGAAAAAAAATGCAAAACTGACGGGGGTACATGGAAAAGCCCCATTCTACTACCTCAGCCTGAGATCTGTGGAAAATTCAGTGTTAATGCTTCCTGCCTTCTCAGAATTACTTGATTTCTTTGATTTTGCAGTCTTGTCTAGAGAAGGAATATAGTCATACAATTATGTAGATATAGCCCATTTCAAACTCTGTTTTGTTCTGATGGAGTGTGTTGGTGGTCAACTCATTTCAAAAAAATTTTGCTGTGATGTAAATGCAAATAATTTCAATCTATCCATAAGTATTGAAAAATATGGGAGCTTGTTTAATCCGGGGGTGGATCAATTTAATGAAAGCTATGACCTGAATGCTAATTTAGCTGAATGAACTCTTATTTTCCTCTAAACCAAATCTCTTTGGTTTAGAATAAGTCAATTAGAAACAAGCTCGAGGTTACCAAAATGAGAGCATCCACACAGGAGTTTACACTGTTTTAGTTAAACTGATTATATAAATAGGCAATAGTTAACTTCAGTAGAACTGCAGGAATTTGTAAAAGTTATCTTAACATGTCAAAAGCATGCATGTCTTTAGCCTGATACCTGTTAGCATACTTAGCTGGATTCAGTGGAGCTGAGGAACAGGAAAAGGCTAGACCAGAGAGTTTGGAAGAGCAAGGGTTTGTTTCATTTGTCCATATTACATACAATTTTTATGAACACCTTGAACAAATAAAAAGTTAAAGAGAGTATACTGTTTCAGTATGGGGCCATTAAATACAAGTGCCGTGAAGAGGTCCTGAATTATCAGCAGCTGAATCTGTTGTAAAGCACCAACTGTGAAAATTGCATTCAAAACCATGACCTGGTACTTGGACTTTGGACTAAACAGTAAGCTATGCTAAGAGGGGCATACTGTTTGCTACTATTCTTACAATAAAATTATAAGCTTGTAAAATAGACCAGGTGTCTGACAAGTATGTAGTCAGGCCCAGAGTTTTTCAGCAACAGTCTGTTTGTTGAACGATGTATTTTGTATTTACATACTCATAGAATAGAATTATCATAGAATCATTTAGGTTGGAAAAGACCCTTAAGATCATCAAGTCCAACCGTTAACCTAACACTGCCAAATCCACCA
>NW_008795017.1:669244-706770 GCF_000699145.1 Aptenodytes forsteri
AAAAAAATTTTTCCTCCCGTCCAATCAAACCCCCCCCTGCTGCAACCTGAGCCATTTCCTCTCGTCCTATTGCTTGTTACTTGGGAGAAGAGACTGACACTCAACTTCAATTATCTAATATTTTTTTCAAAAAATGAGAGAGGAACTAAAAAAGTTCAAACACTGAACCTTTATTTCAAAGTTCTGTTACAAAAATCTTTTTAAATTGTTAATATAGCAAACAAAACAGTTTGGACCAAACCGAAAACTTCAAATTGACTGTAGTAACATTTAGTTACTGCAATAGTGCCCTATTTCAGTCTGAACTGTCTTTTCCTCCACATCCTTTCTATTTCTTATTTCAGAAAATGAACCAAACCAACCCTTAATTTGCACAGCTCCACCTGTATGTCAGAATTTTTTTGTGACCACTGAGAACCAAGACCAGCTTAGAGTGACAGCAAAGCCATTAGGAGGGCAAACAGGAGGTGAATATTGATTCTGGGGGTGGGGTAGTGGTAGAGATATGGTACCAAAGAGCTTGGAAAGAAATGATGACACAGATTTGCATGTCCTTTCTTTATTTGTTAGTCTACATCTCCCAAGTACCCTTTTAGGTGGGAAGAATTTACTCATATGCTGCATGAACCTGCTGCCTGGATCCATACCTGGATCCATGCCATCCACTCTCCACAGCAGGGATAACAGCAAAACTGGACAATGAATTTCTGAAACAGCACAAAATTCCTGCAGCAAAACTACAGAAAAAGTCTCAGATGCCTACGAGGATCTACTTTCCAGCCTGAGGAAGAGCAGCATGAGGAGTGTCTGACCAGCTCGTTCGCACTTGGAATCCTCTCTCCAATCTATCAGGGGTTTTCACAAAAGGCTGTGTTGGCTCAGTTCTGCTTTCACTGGCTGTATCTGTACAAGTAAATTAAACAGAACAACACTGGCATGTTATTATCCGTGCTGTTAAATAGTTGGCACATTCCCTGGAAGCAATTTTGTCCTTGTGCTTTCCCAGAGAGTGCCCAGGCGTGGCAGAGGGGCACAAGACATTCACGTCAGGCAGATTGGATTCAACCAGCCTCTTTTGGGGGCATTTAGCCATGCGGATGTGCACTGTGTTATATCAATTTGTCTCTATGAGAAATTAGTCCCTTGGTCATTTTATTTATGGTATAGTCCCTGAGACCAATAGAAATGAACTTCAGATATTTTTACAAGTATAAAATTGTTTCAAAGCATCTAAATAGTATTAGTTGTCAAAAAACTTGTCCTTTTGTAAATAATCCTTTCTAAAAACACATTCTAAATGCTTACAGACATCCTAACTCTGAAATGTAATATTAATGATTGAACTGTCAAAATAAAATCAGATTTAGGACTTTCCTTTTCTCTGCTTCCCATGCTTTAAAATGAATAGTGCCATGGACCTGCTGGGCACTTTTTCTGGTGCATGGGGAGTGTCTTCCCATTCACCGTTCATGTGATGGAGAAAAGTACAAGACTGCCTGTGTGAAGCTATTAAAGAAACCTGCAGCTGACTGAGATTGACAAACTCATTCCACGGGAGATATTTGGCCAAACAACTTAGGGACATGGTTTAAGAGAGAAGGAGGGGTGGAAAAGTGAGTAAGAGTAACTGCACAAATAGATGTTGAAATGGGAGTTACTATTTAATATCACTGGATGCAATGTCAGGGCTTCGCCACTTAAGTGACCTGTAAGCCTGTGCTACGTGGTGATCTGACCGCACTGGGATGAGATATGATGTGTAAAAAAGGCAAAAAACCATGAGTGGGGCAGGGTAAGAACCTGCCAGTGATTACCAGGCTGCCAGCAGGTGCTGAAAAGGCAGCAGGGCAAACAACAGCAACAGATCCCAAAACCATGGCAAACCAAGTCCGGATTTTCTGAGGGGAGCTGCAGCAGCAGCAGCACTGCGTCTGCTGCCTTAGCGCTGCCTGGTGCTGCCTGCATGCTCTGAGTCATGTCCTGCAGGAGCAGCGCAGCTGTGCAGCCACGCGGCTCCTCGCCTTTGCCAGGCTGCAGCTGCTCTGGTCCTGTGCAAAACACATCTTCGAAAGGAACAAGGGAGACAGGCAGTGATTTAAGGAGAAATGTAAGAGAAATAGGCATAAGTTGTTGGGGTTTTTTTAAATACTATCCTTTGGGAAAACCTCTATAATAGGCTGATGTTAAACGTGAACACAAGCTCTTACAAGTAGAAACAAGACTTTCAGACTGTAGGTCTACCAATAAAGTAATCAGTACCAGGACCTGATACTCTGCCTTTGAGGCCAGTTGGCATGGTCTGCCCATATTCATCCTGTTAAACTCTCCTAGTCTCCAAAGCAGTCTGGTTTCACCCGGACTGGCTAGAAATGCTTGGAGGGCGCTGGGTGGCCACCGGCAATGCTGAACTAGGGCGCGTGGGTCCTATTTAATTCAGTAGGTAGGTTTGAGAGAGCGCTGGGTGGCCACCGGCAATGCTGAACTAGGGCGCGTGGTCTGGTCCTATTTAATTCAGTAGGGTAGATGTAGCCTTAAAGTATACATCAAGTCATCTGTTGCCTTAATTCCACAGATTTCAAAGGATTTAGGCCAGAAGGAAACTTGCCCTAAGCTCTGCATTCTTGCAGCATGCTCATTATCACATTTGCCTTTGACTTGCACAGCTGTAAATCCATGGAAACCAGAGTAATTCAGGGATGAATCAGGTCCATTATCTCCTTGTGTTTGTACAGCACTTAGCACAATGGTGCCCTGATCCTGATGGGAATTCATGTTATTTTAGGACAATCAGAGCTTTCATTCGTTAAAATAAAGTATATTTTTAGCCAGAGCTAGCTTCAATGGCAATGTATGGGGTGTGTGGGGTGTGCGAATGAAAGGGAAGGCACAACTGATCTCCCACCACATGACTCTGAGCACACGTATCATATGCCTAAGAGATTATCTCCTCTCCTGGTCAGTATGGTTGTGAAAATATGACCGATGGGACCTTGGAAGCTCAGATAGAAGACAAAGAGCACAAACAATATTATTACTTCTTTTTTAAATAAGTTGCGTCATTTTTAGGTTGCTCAGGATGTGAGGGCTAATGTCTGATTTTGGAACATTTGGGGTTAATATTGGTAAGTTTAGTGCCTTTGCTGAAAAGTAATAAATCAGATGCCATGCCATTGCTTTCCATGGAAAGTTAGATCTCAAAGATGTGATTTGCTCAACACTGTTTTTTCCCCCCATGCAAATAAAATGAACCAGGAACACTTGAAAAAGCAAGCACTGTGCTTGCTCCATGTTCAGAGGTGCTTGTTTCAGCTCTTTTATGAAATCTTGTTAAGACCAGTAGGTCTTATAAATTCTAATGAGATACATATGTGGAACTTATATAAAGACATTACACATGTCTTACAAAATATCTGCTATTAAAAGGACCCAACCGTGTGAAGTTATTATTCAAAGCAGAGGTAAGTCCTAGGAGGAGACAGAAAAAAGCACCAGTTGCAGATCATAATCCTAGCAGGGCTTTTTGCTAGTTCCTGTGAGTTAAAAGCTGAAATGCGTGTTCCAGCTTCAAGTTATTTTCACAGACATAAATGGGGAAGATTGAATATCAGCTGTCATTAATCTCAGTGTCCTGACATGACAAAATCACCATTACTCCCAGTAAATGTGAGCTAATGCTCACAGCTTAGAAATGTTAGAAGCAGATATTTTTACAACCAAAAATTATGAGCAATTATTGCTAGAGTTGTAACAACAAGTTCTAAAAACTGACATGTGTAACTAGGGAGCTGACTTTCCAGTCCTAACTTACCCGCTAGGAAAACATAAATGCAAAGATTAAGCTATTTCAAAGCCACTAGCTTGTTTTTCTTCAAGTCACTTTATTATCTCACTGAAACATAGTCTTAAAAATCCTTGCAGTGAAAAACCATGTCCAGAAAAGACTGTTAATTTTATTTAACATACGAAAGTCCTATTCTGAAACTGTTCTTCCTCATTTTGCAGGCAGGCCCACTAATCCTGCTTTACTTACTAATTAACAGAACAACATTTTGTTTGACATGGGGGTAAACTATTTTGGGTGTGCCTATTAGGGAAAGGTCTGACACTTCCATAGCTCTTAGGAAACACTGTTTCCTTCCAGAACTGAGTTGCCTGTGCATGTCCCTTCAGTGTGAATGCAAACTGAGCGGCTGTGCTGACAAAGGAGCACTGTGCCATGGAGTTACCTGACGTGTGTGTGCCCTTTCCCTGTTGTCCATGTATTTGTTCTAGCACATCTGGAGTGCCTGCGCCTGACAGCCTGGCCTTAATGTTCCCATGGCTGTGTCAGAATCCACAAGTTGTTGAAGGCCTTTGCATTTTAAGAACGATGATGTTTGCTGTTTAGTGCATGTACAAAACTGGTGATAGCGCTGCCTTTTCCCAAGTGTGATAGCAGGCAGTGCGTTTCTCTAACACGCCCAGGAGTTAGTTAGCCTCTGTTTTAGCCTTCTGAAACCCTGTTAGTTCAGACCTTTGACAGTCGAGGGGAGAAGCTATGAGTTATATTGAATTAATTGCCTTGGTAGCATCATGCAAATTCCATCTGAAAACTAGTCCTTGTAGATCACAATAGGTAGGTAGATCACAATTAAAAAAATAAACTTTTTTTTTACTGGCAATGTAAGTTGCTGTAAGTTGCTGCAAGGCTGCTTTTCAGCCCAGTGAAGCAGTTAATCATCTGTGATCTATTTGCTTTACAAAATTATGAGATTCATCTGCCCTAACTGAAGTAATTAAAAGCAATGTCTCTAGGTTTGGGCTGATCCCTTTAGGCATCTTCTATAATCAGCAAAAGGGAGTGAGGTTCATCTGATATGTCTTGAAATCTTTTCCTGTGCAATGAGTTACTCTGTGGAGATGCCACACTTCAGCCCTCCTTCTGACATGCATGTGGTGATGAGGGAAAAAACACTCTTTATTTCTTGAAAAGTGTTTTTATTTCCGTTACTTACTATTGATGCTGCAAGAAGTATAATGAATTTGTATAAGCCATCTAAATTCAACATGAGAACAGAAGACACAGAAATCTCATTCAGAAATCTTACATTTACACAGATGGAAGATATAATTCCTTCCCTCTGTCCCAGCCACCATCAAACACATAGGCCGGGAGACGGATGACAGGGTGGAGACAGAGTGGTACCCATCAGCACCAGCAACCCGCCTCCTGACACTCCCCGAGCAGAGCTGCTGGAGGTCAGAGCACAGCTTCACCAGGTGGCACAGCACATAAAGCAAGATGGGAGAGAAATGCTGTCTCTGGAAATCCAAAGGATATCAAACAAAGACCCATGCCACCACAGTTCAGAAACTGAGCATAGGTTTTATACCCTCCGGGTAGAGGTGCACCACACCAGGGCAGATTCCTCAGTGGACTAAACAGCAGTCACAGTATCAGGTCTGCTGATACTTTTATATCGTCTGAGACCCATGAAGGAAATAATAGCTTAAACCAGCAGAATTCCTCCAAAATGTGCTCGGTCAGTAAATGTTAAAATAAAGCTTTGTAAAACTGAAAATTAAGCTAGTGAGCATCATATGAAGCTAATCAGCAAATCACTTTTATTAACAAAAACCATCACATAAATGCTACTAAGAATTAAAAAAAAAAATCAATGAACTCTAAAGAATACTAAATAGTTAGATTTAAACTTCTTAGAATAATAAATATAAAAAATTTAATCTAATAAATTCTAAAGAGCAAATGTTAAAGAATACTGAGAAATAATCTCTTATTCTATTTATGGTGCCAAGCAGCGATGCTCATAAATGCTATTTTACAGCAATAAATTTTTAAGCAGACAGACAAAGGTCTAGATTGTTATAGGTCTGAGTAAATCTACTTGCTGCTAGTGCAAAATTTAGCTGTGCCTGCCAGGCTATGGCTCCATGCCCCTCCATCACCACAAAGCAGTCCAGTAAAAATATTGCTCTTAATAACACATCAAATTATTTCAGTTTGCATCATCACTGAGAGTGATGGAGTAGGACACAATATATTATGGAACAACAAGGACTAGAAGTATTTGGTATAGCAGGATGCTTTTCTCTCATACGCACACCTGTGTTCCCCACCAGCACTGTATCTCAACAGTGCCGTGCTTTAAATTGCAACACTAATTTTCTTTCAGTTTCTTGACCTAGCTGAGGACCAAATAGGACTGAGAGGAGCAAGTTAAAAGCATGAAAAAGGGACATACAACAATCAGCCAGAAACTTCATCAAATCGACACGTCTAAAATTTTGCCTCATTCGTATGTCTGGGTCTATAAATGCACCCCTGAACTGAGTGCCTTATCAAGTTGAGATTTGGAGAGTGAAACTACTGGTCATTATGCACCTCAGCTGGGCATTTATATAGGCAAAACTCTGACTTCTTTCCTCAGGGAATAGCTGTTACAAAATACTGACAGTTAGCATGCTGACCTCGGAATAGAAGACCCGAACTCTGCTTCTTCCTCAGTCTGAATGGATTCAAATTCATCTTCTTCACTTTATAGAAAAATTCTCCATTTATGAAAGTTATAAACCAGTCCTGGTGGAACATCATCCTCCCTATTGTTGAGGCTGGGCAACTTTTCTTCAAAAATAAAACCTCCAAAGACAAGAGAATAGGCTCAGTCTGACTGTGTGAGGGTCTTATTGTCACCCAAGAAGCAAAATCTAGCACTGGATACTGCTTATGCATTTTATGTTACATAAAACCAGAAAATAATCCTGAAAGCACAAACAAGCTGGGGTTCCAAGCCCAGTTAATTGATCTAGCCTGTAGGTTAGAATTCAGTTTTCAAGGCTTGTAGGACGAAAGTTCAGCCCAGGTGATAGCATGTCTTGTCTTTCTTTTCAGTCTTCACATGGAGATCTTTATTCCTTGGGTCTGGACTTGGCTTTCCTAAATCATTCCAGACTTTTTTTGCTGCTTTCTAGTGTTAGTTGTAGCTTTAAATGTCAAAGCAGAGCAAGTCCGTGTTGGAACATGTCCCTGTACAGGGCAAATGTTGTGTAACTTTTCATTTGTTTTATCTGTTGATGTCTTGCAACATGCTGCGTTTCTTTTTTCCTATTTAAGTACTGTGCAAGGAACGCATCTGCAGAATTAAACTGAGAGCTTTGGTCTACTTTGAAGAAATCTCCTTTGAGTGACCTGCATACATGGTCAGTTTTACCAGCTGGTTTCTTCTATCCTCCACCTCTCTTTTATCTTTATTGGAAAAATGGACTTCTGTTACTGTACAAAGAATTGAGTGTGTTCTGGGTAGGTGTAGACAAACATACAGTAGAAGTGAACAGTAGAAGGAAAATGTAACACTGGCTCAAGTAAAAACATATTAAGGCAGATCTCTTAATTGAAGATTTCTTTCTGAATTATCATTCTATGCAATGGTGTTATGCCAATAAAGCTAAGAACTCATTAAGGACATGTGAGATGTTTGTCCTCAGAACTTAAAAGGTAAAGGAGATCTCTTTTTTAACCTGATAATGTTCAAAGTTAAAGGAAGAAAAATAAAATAATCCATTATCATTTTGCATTAGGGAACTAATTCTATCCTTGGTTGCACATGGCTCCCACTGACTTCTGAGTCATTTCCACAGATCTGCTAAGAAAATGTTGCCCTAAATATATAACTGGTAGAAAAAAAATTCTAAATTTTCCCACATGAGGAAACAGTGCAATTTTATACTGAAGTTAAATCCAAGAGGTTGATGCCCTTTATAAAGATTGCTTTTCAAGATGAAAATAAAATCCTGCCCAATATTTCTAGAAATAAGAACTAGTGTAAAATCTCTGCTGAAGACAGCAGTGGAGGCATGTGCAGCGGCACATGAGTTGTAAGTGTGATGCTGTCACTTGGTGCCATCGCCTCCTCTTGGGAACCTGATGGCTTTGGGTGACAAGAAGCCTGAATAGGAGAAGAGACTGCAGTGTCATGTAAGATAAGGACCAAGCAGGAAATCCAAACATCTATTAGTTACAATATGATTACAATGAGGATTTTCATATCAACAAGCCAAATGCCACTATTATTGAAACTAGAGAGAATGTTTATGGTCACACTAGTAGGACCACAACCTGTTTCCTCATCGTTAGGTACAGAAGATAGAAAACCTCTGTTATTTTTCTCCCTTGGATGAGTCCTCTACACTGAAGATTCCACTGAAATTGCTAAACAGTCACACTGGAATTCATCCTTATTAAAATTTAGCAAAATGGCATTGACATTCACAGAGATACATCCAAATTACGCTTTTGCATCAGAAGCCCTTTGAGTAGGTTTTCTTACGCACGTGGTGGCACTGTGAAGGCAGAGAGGTCACAAGCCTTCCTCTTGCCCAGAGCCATTACATTCTTGCGTTCAGCATTCAATAACTCCATTGCTCCCACACTGCTGGCAATAGTGACGTTCAAATAGCTTTATTACTTACATCTTTAAATATGAATAGGCTTCCAGTTGTCCTGAGAAGACTGTAGCATTAATACAGTAATTAGGCCATGAAATTGCCTCATTTAATCTTTGAGTTTGGCTTGGCTATAATGGTTATTTGACATCCCAAATAGAGGCAGAATAGTCATTATGGCACAGTATGGGATTCATCACAACCCACAGTTGATGTAGAAATAGTAGATCAACCACATTTTTGACAGAGTGCACACACTCATACACACATGTGTATATATACACATCACTGCCAGGGCATGCAAATATTTGCACACATCACAGTTAAATATGAGTCCTTCTTTTAGAAATTGTTTCCATCTATAGTGGTGACCTTGACCAGAGCCATAGAACAAGATGGCATAAAACTGCTGTTGCCTAGTTATCTGATGAGTATATTTCTACTTAGACCTGACAAAAATGCTTTCCTTGACTTGGATTTCACAGTTGTGACCCCCTGTTTTTTTCTCTTTCTAGTTGTTTTAAGGAAGAATTGACTGATTTAAAATTTAGAATTTAATATTAGAGCAAAAGCTTTCCATAAGTATCTTCAATTGATTGTGATGATTGCTGCCAAAAACAGTTTATGTAAACTAACACACGGTTATCACAGTTTTAGAAACTTAAGTAGCTGCTGAGTTTTCAGCAGACATTTCAGCAGAAATCTATCTTTTATATACAGATTTGAGGAGGGGGTTTTAGTAACAATTGTGGTAATTCAGGAATTTGTTTTGATTCTGACTTAGAATAAATTCCAAGATTTTACACAAAGAAAATCTTTAAAATATTTTTATTTTGGTCAGTTCAGTATTTAGGTGTGGTTTTATCTTTATTTACAGTATTTTGGTATCTTATGTAAAATCTAATAAATCTCTCAACAAAACATTGTTCCAAATGAAAAGCCAAAATATTAATATCAGAAAGTGGGAGCATAATATTTCAACATCAGTACACTTTGTCCTTAGAGGACTTCTTTTGTGAAAAAAGGCAAAATCAGCACCTTCCTTTTCTATTTTTTTTTTTTTTATTTCTATGAAAAGACAATTTCTGATGGAATTTCAATTGCCTGTCTAATTGTTGGTTCAATTTTCATTAAAATTAAGAGATGAAATGACGTTGGATATTCTGTTCCTTACAGTTACTTGAGTTTACATGTCCAAAAGAAAGGTGAGACCACAGACAATGTGTTTCTCTGAATTTTCCTCTAGATCTTCCACAAGACCTTCCCGGGACACTTGTATGCTGTTGACTTTTTTCTTCTTTTCTCAAACCGAGAAGAAAAAATGAAGAAACAAATAAACAGACAAATAAACAGACGAATTTACCTAGAGACAAAACCGTTCACCAAAGTGCCTTTTAAAACCACAATAAACTGCACCCTATATTTCAGTGTCTTAGGTAATCAAAGTTATTATCATTTTATCTTAATTGTCACTAATTCTATTTAACCAGCTGCATAGTTAAGTTAAAATGACACACTATAACTTGTAAACAAAGCTGAGCTAGATTTGTATTCAATTCACATGGTTTTAACAGTATTTTTTATGTATAACTGGACAGTTCTTTTTAATTCTGTTTGACTTACTTTTTTATCAGTTTCCAAGCAACACAATATGTAAGGTTTGCTTACAGTATGTAAAAGCCTCAGTTAAAAAAAAAAAAAAGTCATAGTCTATGTTAACGCATATCAAACAAAACAGAATCTTGTTAAAATAACTGACAACTGGGTGGGTTTATCCTGAGGAAAATATTTCTAAAGACTGTTGTTTGGGCTCTGTTCTATCCATATGTTAATAATTTGATATTTTTACGAACATGGGTGAAAAACCATGATGTCACTTGAAATTAGAGAAAATAATGCTGGAGTAAGTTGGCAGAGCTGGACTTTTTTCAAGGATTCTCACCCATTTGTATAGGTCTGCCAGAATAGCTCGACAAAAGAAGGTTTTTGCAAATTAATTTCTACCTGCGTATTCCCCAATTTAACTTATTATTATAGAATTTTCAGAGAATATATTGACTTTACAGTGCCTATAAATGTAGTATAACTCCAGAAATATGCAGAAAAATTATTCACTATCCACTAGCAGTTCATCACATACTTCTGAATGGAAAATGCATTCAGAAAACTAGTTGATTTATGGAATAAAGGGGAAAAAAAAGTCAAACAAATTATTTTTAAAGAATTATTGACTGAGCTCTGGTCATGCCTGGTTGCTAAACTGAGCTGTTCTTTCTTTCTTCCAAAGAGATCTTATTGTATGCCGCTTTCCTGCTAAAACTTTATTTTGCTCCTAAAGCTTTTTTTAAATTTATCAATGTCCATCAGTTCAGCCATTCAGGTTTAATCTCTGCTTTGCTGATTCCAATTCTGTCTTGAACAGTGCATATAGTAAGGTCTTGATATAGCTTGATAAGTACTGTAATGATCCAAAGAAATCTCTAGACTTCCATTGCCACTGATGTTCTGTCACAAGATGTTTCCATTTTAAACTCCCTCTTCTCTAATTGCAAACAGCAAATGGAGCTGCAATAATCTGAAACACAGAGAAACACCCTTTGACACATACCAACCCACGTGCATATGTTTAGGGGGTCCTATAGGCAGCATAGGGCATCCTCTCCCTTTCTTTAGTTACCTACAGCCTTGGCATCTGAGATGAGCTTGGATTGACAACAACTGAGAAAACATACCTTTAACTTATTCCTTGAGAGGCAAAACTTTGGTGGTTAGATGCCTAATATGGAGTTTAGCATGTATGCATAAGTAAAATAGGTGTAGTGAATGACAGAAACAAGAACTTTACTGGGGATTTGTGCACTCTGCATTAATGGTGCATATAATTTTTAACCAGTCTGGTTCTTTGAACAATTTGTTCCAGCTAAGAACAGATTGAGCTGTTCTTTGAATCATTCTTCAGCAGGCAGTGCAGTGTGAGTTTTTGATGACTTTTCTTTGTGCTGTAGCTGAGTTCATTTGAGGTAAAACTTACTGAAGTGCAGAAGGTTTGTAAAGGTACTGAGCACTGCCTATGATCAAGCAGGCTTAATGTGAAGGCAGCTATGTGGACCGTGTGTGTTGCTTTTAAGCAATCAACACACATAGTTTTCTGGCAACTTAATGGTTTGTTTTCAGTTGCATATCCCAGACATGTTTGACATTTAAATGTTAATCTTGCTTTGTACATAGACTTCTCTGGATGAATATCACAGTAGAAAGTATTCAAGAAATGGAACATGAAGCTGGTCGTAGAAGGTTTCCCCCTTCTCACTGAATTGATGTGAGACTTGGAACTGGCAGTGCCAGCTTTGGGGGAGAGGAAGTGGATATAATTGTGAAGCAGAGGTAATAGCTGCTTTGATTATTCTTGGTAAGCAGTGCAATCTGGAGGTAGAAACTATTATACCAAGGGATATGTTTGGGTCCAAGGCAGTCCAGGAAAGGGCTATGGATTACACGTATGACTTAAACCACTTTTGTAAACAGGCACAGTTACTTCTATGAATTTTCCACAGATTCCTGCAGTCTGAGATTCTTGTCATGGACTGATTCATAAGGACAAATTAAAAATTACGAGACCTGATGCAAATTCAGCTGCACAACTATAAGACTTTACCTTTTCCCAGTTTAGAGTACTAGTCCTTTTAATTCCTTTTTTTTTTTGAGGGGGGAGGGTGGGCACTACAAAGGTCTCCCTGAAGCTACTGAGAACCAAAAGTAGAAGTCATAATTGCAGTTTAATGAAACCAATTTTAAACATGCCTTTTATCTCTGCTGGGATGTTTATTGTCACAGTTCAAGTTTTCTCTTTTTAGACAAATTCAAGCCATTTGCTAACCTGTTCATGCTAAATGTCACCCTGTAAAATAAGTATCTTTGACAAATCTGCCCCCACTCTACTACCCCAGCATGTTAAAAATATCACAGTCACATTCCTGCTTTTTGAAATGAAAAAGGTGACTGTCATTTGTCATTTCTGCTGAAAAATACCATTATGTTTCTTGTAGGAACTCTGGAGAAGCTCTGGATTTCAGTTAATACCTTAAACTAAACAAAACCCCATTGCTGAGTAAGTATTCATAGAATTTCTGTGCACTAGGCTCAGGTAGCAAGCACAGCAGAGTTTCTAAATTTGTTTAAAAGGCCGGGGTGAGATCCCAATAGCAGTCACTTGCCTACTGTGCAGCTTTTCCAGAAAAAGGCTGAACTTTCAAACAGACCCCACCTACCTGCTGATGGACCAGATGGTGCATAAGCACTGAGATGTTTACTTAGAAACATAATTAGACAATTAAAAGCTGGTACTACCTTTTAATGTGACAAGGACACCCATATTTGATGAGTTTTAGGTACCTAGTAGTTACCTAAAGCCATTTGGGATACACAAATGAGGACTCCAAAGTCTCCCAGGGAATCCAGTCTGGTATATGTGCTCTGAGAGCGCCTAGTAAGACCCAAAAACCTGGGGCTCACCAAAAGGTAAAGAAGGCAACAATGGCCACTTCTGCCCAAAACATTGCCACAGGAAGAAAAGAACATGCATCTTTTGCTTGCAACCACTTGAGTTTAGAGGGGCTGGAAGGGACATTTTGTTCTGGACTGGTGTAATGGACCTGTTTAACTTGTTCTGGTTAATGTTCCTGAAACTGTTTTTGTGAGGGGAGTGATTAAGACAAGCCAAAAATGTTAATTCTTTTTTTTAAAAATGATAGAAATAAAGCAAGACCTGTCCAGATTGTAACATTATTCATGAGTGAATAATACAATGATGATTTCTGCACAACATGATATTATAATGAGACAGTCCTGTGGCCTCCAGCACTATAGTATTTAAACATTTCATGATTTTTAATATATTTAGATTCACAAAACTCCTAGAAAGTAGGAAAATGGATAATTTATAGCTCCCAGTTGTAAAATGTTTACCCAGTTATTATCCAGCCTTTTAAATACCCAAAACACATACGCATTCACATAGACCATAAAATATTAGTCACAAAATTACATGTACAAAATTACAATGAAGCTTTAATAGGTCCCTTTTTGACTTTCTGGTTTTCAGCTTCTTGTTAAAGTCTCAGTCTTTAGTCCTCAACTTATTCTAAAGCTTAGCTTTCTGCCCTGAACATTGTATTAGCCATATAATGGATGGTGTGACACCACGGCTTTATTTCAAGGCTCACAACCGAGCTGGCAGCCAATCAGTGTGTGCCCCTGTACCCTCATTTGAAATAAGCTGCAGCCTGTGGCTCCTCCAGGTAGATTCTGCCAATTTAAGTATGAAAAATTATACGGGACGAGCTCTGTCTTCTGAAGTACTGATGCAAAAGGTAACAATATTGCATGACCCTAGGGATGGTTGGATGGCTGCTTTGTACTGTAAAAGAGCTGAAAGAAATAGCTTGGCTTTTGGGAGTTTTATGTCTCTGAGGTAGAATATGAAGTACCTGATGAGGAAGTTATGGTTCAAAGGAAGGTTACAAAAATAACAGCAGCCATCCTAAACTTATCTAAAAGATTTACAAGAATTCTGCTACAATGTGTGGGTTTTGACCTCCAGGAACACTAAATTTTATTCATCTTGTGCTGGGGAACAAAACACACTCGGTGCATTAAATCAGCTTCATTTTTGTGCTTGAATGCTTATGGGATTTGGAGCAGAGGTTTAGATTATAAGGAAATAGTTGTCAAGTGTAAAGTATAATTAAGACAGTTTTGGTGCCAGAACCAAGATTTTATTTTTCCTGTGGACCAGGGATATTATTTTTTTTCAGCTCTTAATATAGAGAGGGTGAGGAAGGGGATATTTTTTTCTCTTTTATCTGAACAGTCAAAAATGCGCCAATATGACGTGTGTTGCATAAGCAGATAGTTTTACGATGTTCACAGTCTACCATAGGTTTACCTCCTGCTTAGGACTTAATCTCGTATTTTAAAAATCTTCCATAGATTTGAAAGTATTCCTTAGTACTCACTGTCAGTTTAACTAGCCTCCCAGGGTTATACTTCGGGTGTTGCACGTAGAGCAAAGCCCACTAAATGTTTAGGTTCCCTTGCAAAATTTGTAACCACTGCAGTTTTAGAGTGAGTTTTATAACAGACCTCATCTCTTTCCATCTACCAAATCTGTGATACTCATACAGTTATTTTCCTGGGTTGTATACCAACAACATGAGCGTACCTCCAGTCAAGGACTTGGACTTCACGTACTGTATGATATACAGCTTAGAACAAGGTTTGTTCTAAGAGTAGTTACATTATATGATTGGGCTAAATAAAATCCCCAAATTATTGCATCAGGACTGGGCACTGAAATAACAAAGCAGCAACTTTAGGTCTCAGTTGTTCCCCTATCTCAGGTGATTTTTACCTTGGACAGACAGGTCCTCTGAAACCGTGTCAGACAGACAAATATCTGAGAGTATCTGTGTGGTGGCCTTGTAAAGCCTTGGTGGGTGTAGAGGGATATGATTTTTTTCTGACCCTTCTTAGTAATTAGCAGACATAATTACTCTACAGCAATTGCAAACCTACTGAAGTCCCTAAGAGCTAGATTAATCTCAGTTCACACCCTCAGAGGACCTGTCAATTATAGAGGAGCCTAGATGACAAGCTTAGACTAAACATGTAGGGTTTAGGTAGTTAAAGCTAGATGACATGAATCCAGTCTAGGATCTGTCTTCAATATTCCCCAAAATATTGGATATTACTATAAGCTAGTCTCTGGCCTTAGCTTACCTTCCAAGAGGATGATTTTCCTTTTTCTGTCACAATCAATAGCAGATACCACAGAAAGTCTTTAGGCTTTCTCTCTACTGCAAAACAAACACGCCCTTTATTTGTAATTCACTTCAATACAGAAAGGTGCAATACAAGCACTTAAACTAACAGCAAAAGATTCTGTGCTGATTTGAAAAGTAACTGGGATTTAGGAGCTCAGTTCCAGTCCTTATTTGCTCACAATCTTCCAGTGTCCTTGTCAGTAGGTTGCACATGACATATCTGTGCTGAAGAAGAGGCTGAAACATTGGAACGATGAAGTACTGTGGAAATGGGTCCTGCTAAACTAGGTGTCAAAAGTCTGTTCTGAATATACTGAAACAAAAAGGTTGCAATTCACATTTATTTATTTATTTATTTATTTTCCAATTTAATTCATGTAATGATGTAATTGAGCTTGTATTGTTTGGTGGGACAGAAGGATTGTGGGCGACTGTGGGAGGAAATTTGTTTCCTGTAGGAACTGCAGTAGGTGAGGAAAAAGATGTGTAAGACAAGGAGGCACAATGTAAAAGAGGAAATTTATGATAGAATCACATCTCTATTTATATCAACATATATACAGAGAAATATTAAAAATGTGTCTCTCTTAAAGCAAGAAAATCAACTTATATGTCACCAGAAAGAAATATGTGTTGCCTGGTATGTATGCTTGGGAAATGGGCTAGTTACTGTATGATGGTTTAGTCCAGCTCTCATGAATCCCTAGTTTTGCCATTGTCACTAGGAGAACAGGCTTCAAAAACTTGGAATCAGATGAGCAGGAACATTTTGATACCAAAAGATTTTGAAAGGTGTTTGGAAGATTTACAAAAAAAACCACCCTAAGATTCAGTTTTAAGGAACCTGATTTCCCTTGATTTAATTAAGAATTTGCAAATAACCTTGTAACTTTTGGAAATAAATAACCTCAGCTGGAAATTAAGCACATAACATGCTAAAACATGTTTCAAAGTTTTAGAGGGGCTAAAAGTGCAGGACTTGAGCAGGACTCAAGTGCTGCAGTACCACCTGCACTGGGCTTATGCCCAAGAGCACCTTCCCAGTTCCCCCAGGAAGGCGCTCAGGAAACTGGTACTCCACCCCACACAGTACCCCAAAGCAATATAGCTGCATTAGTCTGAGAGCTCACTTAGGTTAACCAGCTCCCTCTTTACAAGAGTTCAAGCTTTAAGTGAGAAGTTGAAGGCAAATCAACCCAACCATCTTTTACAGTTTGCTCTTTTACTGTAGATACGATGACAATGTGCACGTATATGTGAGCACAACGATACATGTAAACCACATGCTTAAAGTTCAGCATGGACCCAAAGATAAGGTAGAAATAAAACATCCATCTAGTTACACCTTTATACACTCAAACATACCTGCACTGAAAGCAGGTATTTACTGGTAGAGTCTGGTCTGGCACATTAACCTGCGTGAAGTGGTGTAGCCATGTACCAGGCAGCTACACAGTCCACATTTTGGTTCAGAGTTGTTTCCACCTCTGGTCAAACCAACTAAAAGTAGATGTCTGGTCTAACTGAAAAATTCAGAGCTTCTGAACTAGGTGCTATAGGCTACCTGTGGAAAGAGAGAAGCATCTCCAGAGAAAGAGTAGCCCACCATACTGGACCCCTATATTAAAAAGAAAAAGAAGTGAGAGGAAAGGGAAGCGATGCTTATGTACCTGTTCTCTGAGTCAACATTAATGCAAAAAATGAGTTAAATTCTAATAAGTTCTCTCTTGTTTAGAGGGGGCATAACGTGCTGAGAGAATCTTCTTATCTAAATTATTGGTGCTAACATAGGAAGCCTAGAAACAAAAATTTAAAAATAAAAAAAAAAAAACACATAAGTGTATTAAGGTTGTTTAGTCTAAAGAAAAGAAGATTGAGAGGAAAATACCTGTAAAAGCAAGAGAACAATCAGCTCTCCATGCCCATTAGAGACAGAAAACAGGTAATGGATAGATTCTGTGACAAGGGAACTGAAGATGGACATTAGGAAATGTTTTTGCAATAGGTAGAACGTTGAAGGAACAGCCTGCACTCTGACTCCACAGTTTCCCCAGGCAAGCAACAGAGATCTTTCAACACAGGAGTATTTGTCAGGATTAGCACAGTTTTAACTGACACTGTCCTGAGGTCCCTGCCATCCCTATGCTTTATAATTTTCTTGCTTGCCATTTCATCTGGGTAACATTTTCTTAACTTCTTTCTTCTTTCCTTTTCCTTTCTATTTCCCTTCTAATATTGTAAAATCATTGTTTTGTTGGGATATTTCAGGCCAATCATTTCAGGGTTGGATTAAAAGTGCCCTTTTTTTTGGTTATATATTGGTTTACAAAACTTTTTTTTTTTTTTTTTTAAGGTGGATGTAGTTGATTGGAAGGCCAGAGAAACTACCATGAGATAAGATTTTTCTGAAAGCAGAGCATTTTTGATGCAGTGGAGACTGTTCATAGCCCAAAGAACCTAAGTCATTAACCCATGTCATTATTCTGATGATCTAGTATTACAATATGCTTTCTTTTCCTTGACATTATTTGAATCTCAGGATAAACCTCAGATCATTGTTCCTGTTTCTTCGTACCAGTAGAGGTCTATGTCCATGGAACAGGAAGTATGATCCTGTAAAATGATGCAATTCTAGAATATCTAAGAAATATGTCAGTATTACTTAATCAGTAATGTATAATGCCAATCTTCTTAGAAACTCGCAGGAAAATACTTAACAAAATAGACCCTGCAAAATCTTCAGTTTCTGATAGTAAGGAAGTCAAAAACTTGTCTCTTACACAAGTAAGACTGATTGCAACGCATATATACTATATCTTAGTAACAAAGCAACAGATTTTGTACCAGACTTAAACATTTATTTCCTACTGAAATTAAAGAAAATTAGTCAATTAAGCATCCAAAAGCCTCATCCCCACTTTTTTCACTCTATTTGTTTCTGTCTACGTATGTTTCCCATTTTATATCTAAAGCTAATATCCATGTGAGAAATTAAGGAACTATATGAACAAAATGTAGATACAGAAACAAATAAAGTATACCTGCGGTGACATCATCTGAACACTTCTTATCTATCATTGTAGAAATGTCATTGCTGAAATTTGTAAAAACAAGGGAAATTCTGTAGCAAAAGGAAGACCTCTTCCTTCTAGAGCACTTCACTATAGGCCTGGAAAAACCTAAAGCAATGGACTCTCAGGGTCTAAGGTTATATTATCATAGAAAACCTATTAATTTTAAAGTTTTATCACTATCTTTAAATAAGTGAATAAAGTGAATAAAACATTTAAATGCATGTTTAATTTTAATTAAATGAATAGCCAGAAACTATCTTTTATGGTTAATCTGTTTCTTTATGTGATGACTTCAGAAATAGTTGGTATTTTATTGCTACTTCAATACAAAACTTTTTGCAACAACCTTAAGTGCAAATGAAGAAGTAGCTGTTGGCTTCTGCCATATTCAGTCTCTCCACAAGGGTGGAAGTATCTCCATGACAAGTGCTCATATCCTGAGACTGACCTCAAAGCAAAAGTTTTGATTAGTTCCCACATAAAATTCATTTCATATCATCTCATCCACAGTGCAAGGAAAATTACTTTGGTTACAGATTCCTTCTATCTATAAAATCGCTATTTCTGGATATCAATAGAGACCTTTTCTACATCTTTTTAAATATTTCCTTATACTAGTCCACAAAAGTTCATCAACCAAGAAGTGAAGGGACTGTGCCTTGGACCTATGGGGATAATTCAGTTTCCTTGACTGCCAGAGCACATTTGAAAAGAAGATCCTGAGATGAGAGATGAAAATGTGCTCAAAGTGATAGAACCCTTAAAAGGATCTTACCTAGTGAAATTACTGTCTCAGGAAAGTGTCTCTCACTGATTAGTCAATAAGCATCCAAAAGCCTCATCCCCACTTTTTTCACTCTATTTGTTTCTGTCTACGTATGTTTCCCATTTTATATCTAAAGCTAATATCCATGTGAGAAATTAAGGAACTATATGAACAAAATGTAGATACAGAAACAAATAAAGTATACCTGCGGTGACATCATCTGAACACTTCTTATCTATCATTGTAGAAATGTCATTGCTGAAATTTGTAAAAACAAGGGAAATTCTGTAGCAAAAGGAAGACCTCTTCCTTCTAGAGCACTTCGCTATAGGCCTGGAAAAACCTAAAGCAATGGACTCTCAGGGTCTAAGGTTATATTATCATAGAAAACCTATTAATTTTAAAGTTTTATCACTATCTTTAAATAAGTGAATAAAGTGAATAAAACATTTAAATGCATGTTTAATTTTAATTAAATGAATAGCCAGAAACTATCTTTTATGGTTAATCTGTTTCTTTATGTGATGACTTCAGAAATAGTTGGTATTTTATTGCTACTTCAATACAAAACTTTTTGCAACAACCTTAAGTGCAAATGAAGAAGTAGCTGTTGGCTTCTGCCATATTCAGTCTCTCCACAAGGGTGGAAGTATCTCCATGACAAGTGCTCATATCCTGAGACTGACCTCAAAGCAAAAGTTTTGATTAGTTCCCACATAAAATTCATTTCATATCATCTCATCCACAGTGCAAGGAAAATTACTTTGGTTACAGATTCCTTCTATCTATAAAATCGCTATTTCTGGATATCAATAGAGACCTTTTCTACATCTTTTTAAATATTTCCTTATACTAGTCCACAAAAGTTCATCAACCAAGAAGTGAAGGGACTGTGCCTTGGACCTATGGGGATAATTCAGTTTCCTTGACTGCCAGAGCACATTTGAAAAGAAGATCCTGAGATGAGAGATGAAAATGTGCTCAAAGTGATAGAACCCTTAAAAGGATCTTACCTAGTGAAATTACTGTCTCAGGAAAGTGTCTCTCACTGGCAAGACAAGCAGCTTGAAATAAATCAGCACAACTGATTTATGGCTTTAAGCAATACCAAACATGTTACATCTCCCAATAACTGGCATTCACAGTTTCACTTCGATACTTGATGCCTTCTTTTTCCTTTTATCCCTATCAAAATAGTAAACTGTTTATACATTGTATTGATATTTTCGGTTGTATCCCCAGGGAAAGAAGTACAGGGAGAACAGGGCTGCACTAAAGAAAAATGTGTAGAACAAAGCCATGATTTCCTTCAGTCACTGCACATCCACAGGGAAGAGTAATCTGTGGAAACATGGAGATGGAGGAGTAATGGATTTCTCTGTCAAAATGATGAGTGAAAGAAAGAAGTAATTACCATTAATGCACTTCAATTATGGCTCAACGGTTTTTTAGCTGTATGTTCCCATTTAATTTTCATTTAAAACAAAACAGTTGCCACAGACCCAGAGCTAAAAACAGAAATCCCTTTCAGCTACTGGCAAATTAGCGAGTAATGTTCTTATTATATAAGCAGAGGGAAGATTGGCTTCTTCCAGGCAAACACGGGAAGTGCTTGTTTGTTTCAGGCACTACTCCTTCTCCCCCCAAACTCACAGATGAACTTTATTTCCAATGTTATAATCAGCTAAGCATGATAATACTTTTTTTCTGGTTCCTATTTAGCTTTCAAAACCCTCACAGGATTTCTGTCATGGATCAGTGGCACCTTCCAGGAGGGAGTGAGGTCAGTGGACATCCTTGGTATACAGGAAGGCATGTTCTATTAGAAAAGGGAAATGTTTTCAAATCCCTCAGATCTTAAGCTACTAAAAATAAACTAATGAGCCTTAAATTAACTTTTTTTTCCCCCACAGCTTTTCTAAGCCAAAAGAAAAGTATTTATTATCTGGGAGTGACATGCAGGAAATTAGGCTTATAAATTGTGTTTAAATGATTATAGTTTCCAACTTTCCTTAATTCTAATCTTAATATTAATCTGTTGTAGACTGTATGTTTCAACTTCAGTGTTTTTTTTTTTTTTTAGTTGGTTCTCATTGCACCATGTGAAATATTTATGGTGGAGGAGCTCCAAAAGATGCATGATGTAGGAATCACCTTGTTATCGCTGTTTGACTGGCTGGAACAGTTTTGAACTGGTGTCCACATTCAGTGCTACCTCTCTATCTCCCTACAATAACCAAAATGAACTTGATAAATTACCTGTACATTTGAAATGCTTTAGAATGAAGTCAGAGCTGGGATACCAGCAAACAAACTTTTATGTAAGAGTGTGAATGGATGTGAATTTGTTTGGTGAAACTCATCGTTACTGGGACTCCACTGAAGCCAATGGAGGTATTTCTAGAGGAAGAGTAGCCTTGAGAATGGACTGATTCACACCAGTCCCTCTGACCCGCTGAATTTCTGTCCGTGTTGCAGGCTGAAGGGCAGACTTAGAGTAATCCTTGTATGCTTACAAGAGCTGCATTAGCTTTATCTACTGCCTATTAGGGTTGAAGGTGATTTAAGCTTGGCCATGTTTGACCCATGCACACCAAACAAAGAGAGCTTCTGGCAGAGTTTGGAGTAGACCAGCAAACATTCCTCCAGATGGTGCCTTGCTTTGGGGCTTGCCTGTCCCAACAGCCACTTTGGATGTGGCCTCCTAGTCGGGGGGAGGATGAGACAATAAGAGAATAAGAATTTGAGTTATGCCATGTCAGCTGACTTCAGGGACAGAGAGTGGGCCCTCACCCATTTCATTTAGCACTATAAACTTAGCCTGAGCATAGAAGAGGTTAAAGAACATCAGGCTGTTTTTTTAATGTGTTCTCCTATGACACATACCATAAAATCTCTTTGAGACCTTTTTCCTTGTTATCTAGAGAGGGTGCTACTGAAGTCAGTGCTGCTGCTGGCCCAAGCACCCGGAACTGTAAGTTTACAAACCGGCTTTATGTTAGTAAGTTCATCACAAGCACAAAACCCCAGATGGGCTGGTACCTCCTCTTTGCGGTTACTTTTTGGGCTAGCTGTTACCAGGTTGTATATCACAAGCCAGCCCACCACATGAAAAGGGAGTGAGAGATGTAAGCCACAGACAGAGGAGGACTCTGGAGTGATATCATCCAGTCCTAGGGAAAGGTTACAAAGTAAAGCAAATTGCAGACTACTACACCCAAAAAACTTAACTACAGCTAGTTACCAGCTACAAAACTCGTTGTGTGTTCAGGCAAACGTCAAGAAAATCAGAATTTGTGCACTTGCAGAACTTACTGTTTCTTACAGAAATTCAGACAGGTGAGCGTGAGTATGACACCAGCAAGATGTCAGGGAGCATTTGTAAAACCTGGTAAATCTGGAGCAAATTGTGGTGAATAGCAATAGTTCATGCCTGGGGCTAAGGACCCACCCGTCTTGAAAAGACTTTGCCTTTAAAATGCAGTCACTAATGACTGAGTCCCAGTCTCATCACAGGGACATTTAAATGAAATAACTGCAAAACAGTGTCTGCAGAACTACGTGTACTGTCTAAAATCCTTTAAAATACTTTTAATTGAAAGCACAGAAGAGTCTGTAGCTCCTAAATGTCAGAACATAGTGCTGAGCCATTTGCAATGACATGAGCTTGATAGAGTGGGTGAGACAATCCCATTGTTTCCCTGTGAAGACTTGTCTTTCTTTTTCCCGCCTCTCCACAGAAGATCTCTGAGTTTCTTCCTCCACCTGCAGAGTTCCTGGAGGAAACTGTCAATATTTCATACCAAGTTCAAACATACCATGTTTTTATCCTAAAGTTTATTTACATTTCTTGATTACACTTGTTCTGGCTCATTTCCTTTGTTTCATTCTTGCCAGAAAACCTTGCTAGAGTGCTTGTCAGTTATTAATAAATTGAGTCAAACAGTAGCAAGTGTGGTTCAACAATTCTGGCAAATATTAATGAATGTCATTTTCATTGTTAGGAGAATTTTTGGCCCGTTTTCAGATCAAACACAAATTCCAGCCCTTTAACATCTGTTTTTGCTCTATTCAGATTGGCAAGAAAACACATAAAAGGAAAATGAGACTTAAAGATAAATTCTCAGCAAAAAATGCAGATACTCCATCACTGAATGGACTTTAAGAACTTTTAAAAATAAATGAAATTAATAATTGAGTTTTGTTTCGCTGTCGAATGATTCTTCATGAAGTTATGAATTATGAGATCAGAAAGAACCAATATAAGACATCCTTAGATTAGATTCTGTGAGAAACTTCAGAAAAAACAGATCAATACTTAGTGAAGAAATTCTAGTGATGGGCACTCCACTGCTGCCTTTGGTGAATTATTCCATTTAGTTATGTTGATCTTCTTTATTGTTAAAAAAAAAAAAAATTCTTATTTCTATTCTGAATGTACCCTGCATCAACTTCAAACCTTTTTGTTGTTTTTAGACTTTGTTTTTATAGCTCTCATTATCAGCTTGGTGCCTCCCATGACCTGGAAATTGATGCAAAGCATCACTTAACCTTTGGAATTTATAAATTTCTCTGAAGCTGTTTTACAATAATACATAGCTTTCAGTCTCAGGTTTTCTTTGAATTCTGCACAGTTCATCAACATCCATTTTGAACTGTAAGTTCAAGAGAACTGGAAAGAGCAGTCAAGCAAAACTTTGCACGTAGTAGACAGACAGAGCAGAACCTCTCTGTTCCCATGACCATACATCTAGGGATCACTTTTGCCCTTTTGGCATTACTTTTTGCCTTCATCTGTCACAGTATGAAATAATTCTGTCTTTCATGAAAATAATATAGTAAATTAAGGAAACCAACCCCTTTTCTGAGAACTTTTTTCTAAAACAGTATAGTACTAATTTTTCTTTGTAAAGGTAATTTTTTCTAAGTATCCCATCTCCCATCCCTGAAGAAATCTCCATCGATGCGGTAACAAGACTTTGGTGTGTTATGTATGCCTATACTGCCACTATTCAAAGCAGGTATTTGTCTTCCTCTGCTGCAATCACACCATTGACTGTAATATAGATTTACATCTGCTGGAGGGCAGCATAATTTTTCCTCTAGATTCTCTTAGTTCTCTATCTCAAAGACTCATTCATTCTGAATCTAGAAAAGGCCACTATGATCATCCAACCCCACTGCTTTTATAGTTCTTAAAAGTTATTAACAAAACAAATTTGAGGCAAAAGCAGTCAGAAGCCGAGACGAGGAAAAGTCTATAGACCCAGTCCTTGCCTAGTGTATTCAAGAGACCTGGCTTCCTGAGGGTTAATGAAATCTTCATGAAAACCATAGTCATGTGAGACTGTCTCGCCCTTCCACTGGAATCTGTAATGTGGAAGCCAGCAGGTCAATATTTATGAGAATAGTTCAAAGTCAGCACCTGAACTTGTGTAAAAAAAATGCGGCAATAAGGGAGGTAATGTATGTCATTAGGAAATGTATGAAGTAAATTTACATTAGAAAATGAAAATGAGTAGATACTGATATTGAGATAGTATGATAGAGAGACAGGGAATGAAGGGAAAGAAGTAGAACATTTTTTCCATTGGTAATTTAACTCCTTTTAGAAGCTTTTACTGAAATGCTTATAACCTATTTCATCGTATTTAGCTGTACAAAGACTCCTTTTTATTAAGTCTCCATAGCCTTCTTTTCCCCTGGAAGACATTATTCATTACTGATACACTGTGAACATGCTGGGTCTTAATTTATTCACTGTATTCATAGACTGTTTTCTTGTCAAATTCACAGATGTTATCCATACTAATAAAGAAGGATACAAACCTCCCCTGAAATATGCAAACCTGCAGTTAGCAAGTAGCCAGGCTGCCCTGGCTCTTCCCAAGAGGGATCCCTGGCTATGTCTATAGTAGTAAGTTAAACATTGACAGGTGCGTTTCTGGACGCTGAAATGTGTCATAGCCTGTTAGAGCCTAAGAGCAATCAAAGATTTTTCCTGGGAAAACTAGCCATCTCCTGAAAGTTAGAATAGGCTCAAAGACCATATTCAGTAAGTATGATAGATGTGACAACAGTATTTAAAATGGCAAGAGGTTTTAATCATATGGACGTAGACCATTCTGTGTCATTTGGTCTCAGGACCAGAGAATGGTACCAGGCACCCAATTCACTAGATGTACTTTCAGCCCCTTTGAAGGCTGAACATTTGTATTGTTTTAGCAGCTTCTGAAATTCATAGACCTACTCAAGTGAATAACTATTCCTTAGTAATTGCTAAATGTCACAATTGCCAATGTTATGTCAGGAATGCATTTGAACGTCTGAGACTGTCTGTGCTTTGGGCCCAGTGACACAGTCTAAGTACACATTTGAGTATCCTTTTAACGAAAAACCTCTCAAATTACATTTCTAACTTTTACAGTGTCAGCTATGCACTTAGAGAAAAGACTGCTCAGTGCCTTTTTGAATAATCCATTGAACCTTCAAGTGCTCTTAAGTAGCATTAGCTGACAGTTCCAACTGCACTTTCTAGACCTGAACCAGATGACTTATAACAGTAGTATTTAGTTACACAAATACTTCTCTGTGAATTAGCAAAGCATCTAGTTTGTGTATGTATTCTTATTTCTTCTGAATGTACCCTGCATCAACTTCAAACCTTTTTGTTGTTTTTAGACTTTGTTTTATAGCTCTCATTATCAGCTTGGTGCCTCCCATGACCTGGAATGTCCAAGCAAAGCATCACTTAACCTTTGGAATTTATAAATTTCTCTGAAGCTGTTTTACAAAAATACATAGCTTTCAGTCTCAGGTTTTCTTTGAATTCTGCACAGTTCATCAACATCCATTTTGAACTGTAAGTTCAAGAGAACTGGAAAGAGCAGTCAAGCAACTTTGCTGTCCAAGCAAAGCATCACTTAACCTTTGGAATTTATAAATTTCTCTGAAGCTGTTTTACAATAATACATAGCTTTCAGTCTCAGGTTTTCTTTGAATTCTGCACAGTTCATCAACATCCATTTTGAACTGTAAGTTCAAGAGAACTGGAAAGAGCAGTCAAGCAACTTTGCACAAGTAGTAGACAGACAGAGCAGAACCTCTCTGTTCCCATGACCATACATCTAGGGATCACTTTTGCCCTTTTGGCATTACTTTTTGCCTTCATCTGTCACAGTATGAAATAATTCTGTCTTTCATGAAAATAATATAGTAAATTAAGGAAACCAACCCCTTTTCTGAGAACTTTTTTCTAAAACAGTATAGTACTAATTTTTCTTTGTAAAGGTAATTTTTTCTAAGTATCCCATCTCCCATCCCTGAAGAAATCTCCATCGATGCGGTAACAAGACTTTGGTGTGTTATGTATGCCTATACTGCCACTATTCAAAGCAGGTATTTGTCTTCCTCTGCTGCAATCACACCATTGACTGTAATATAGATTTACATCTGCTGGAGGGCAGCATAATTTTTCCTAGAGATTCTCTTAGTTCTCTATCTCAAAGACTCATTCATTCTGAATCTAGAAAAGGCCACTATGATCATCCAACCCCACTGCTTTTATAGTTCTTAAAAGTTATTAACAAAACAAATTTGAGGCAAAAGCAGTCAGAAGCCGAGACGAGGAAAAGTCTATAGACCCAGTCCTTGCCTAGTGTATTCAAGAGACCTGGCTTCCTGAGGGTTAATGAAATCTTCATGAAAACCATAGTCATGTGAGACTGTCTCGCCCTTCCACTGGAATCTGTAATGTGGAAGCCAGCAGGTCAATATTTATGAGAATAGTTCAAAGTCAGCACCTGAACTTGTGTAAAAAAAATGCGGCAATAAGGGAGGTAATGTATGTCATTAGGAAATGTATGAAGTAAATTTACATTAGAAAATGAAAATGAGTAGATACTGATATTGAGATAGTATGATAGAGAGACAGGGAATGAAGGGAAAGAAGTAGAACATTTTTTCCATTGGTAATTTAACTCCTTTTAGAAGCTTTTACTGAAATGCTTATAACCTATTTCATCGTATTTAGCTGTACAAAGACTCCTTTTTATTAAGTCTCCATAGCCTTCTTTTCCCCTGGAAGACATTATTCATTACTGATACACTGTGAACATGCTGGGTCTTAATTTATTCACTGTATTCATAGACTGTTTTCTTGTCAAATTCACAGATGTTATCCATACTAATAAAGAAGGATACAAACCTCCCCTGAAATATGCAAACCTGCAGTTAGCAAGTAGCCAGGCTGCCCTGGCTCTTCCCAAGAGGGATCCCTGGCTATGTCTATAGTAGTAAGTTAAACATTGACAGGTGCGTTTCTGGACGCTGAAATGTGTCATAGCCTGTTAGAGCCTAAGAGCAATCAAAGATTTTTCCTGGGAAAACTAGCCATCTCCTGAAAGTTAGAATAGGCTCAAAGACCATATTCAGTAAGTATGATAGATGTGACAACAGTATTTAAAATGGCAAGAGGTTTTAATCATATGGACGTAGACCATTCTGTGTCATTTGGTCTCAGGACCAGAGAATGGTACCAGGCACCCAATTCACTAGATGTACTTTCAGCCCCTTTGAAGGCTGAACATTTGTATTGTTTTAGCAGCTTCTGAAATTCATAGACCTACTCAAGTGAATAACTATTCCTTAGTAATTGCTAAATGTCACAATTGCCAATGTTATGTCAGGAATGCATTTGAACGTCTGAGACTGTCTGTGCTTTGGGCCCAGTGACACAGTCTAAGTACACATTTGAGTATCCTTTTAACGAAAAACCTCTCAAATTACATTTCTAACTTTTACAGTGTCAGCTATGCACTTAGAGAAAAGACTGCTCAGTGCCTTTTTGAATAATCCATTGAACCTTCAAGTGCTCTTAAGTAGCATTAGCTGACAGTTCCAACTGCACTTTCTAGACCTGAACCAGATGACTTATAACAGTAGTATTTAGTTACACAAATACTTCTCTGTGAATTAGCAAAGCATCTAGTTTGTGTATGTAAAGATTTCAAAGCTAAACCACCATAGCTTGTCTTTAATTTAATATGTTCATAAGCTGGAGTAGCTGCTATTCTGATGGCAGTTTAACATACACTTTTGGGGAGGAAAATAAAGTCTAGTAAATATATTAAAAGGTAGGTTGTTTCCTCAGATGCTTTTTGCAATACATGGGTTGATCTAATGAGGAATGAGGATCTTGTAGGCAGAAAAAGCAAATTCTCAGGTTTCCCTGTTCAAAAGGGAGGGTGAATGAATTTAAGAAAATGAACCAGGTCTTTTCCAAGGTGGGTGATAACAGTCTTTGTTACCGAAAATATGTCTTCTAGGGTCTCTCTAGACCTTCACACAGTGAAATACATACGTACAGCAGTACGGCTTTTAAAGCTACTCAGGCAGTGTCTCTGAAAGCTGTGACTGATATACATCATCCTTTCTGACTACACACCAAGTCTGATGGAAATTAATGTATCAGCAGGAGACAGCATATTTTCAGGCAGGAGACATCATATTTCCATAAAAATCTTCATGGAAAGGAGAGAACAATGGCATCCTGCCTAGCCCCATATTAAGCCACATTAAACAGGAGCTCATGCCTTCTCCCTTTGTCCACATAAATCCCTATGTCTACAGAGAACTTCCACAGATGCCAGGAAAAAGACAGGTGAACCAGCAATGCCGTAAAACAGTTAGTCCTCACTTTTATATTTGTAAGGCAAAGTCCTAAACCCATGAAGATAAGAGCCTTAAGATGACACTTGTTTGGTTAAACGTAGAATTGTCTAGTGTAAGACATTCACATCAGAGAAGATAATCTGGCCTCCCTTCTTAGTTGTTGGTGAGACACCAAAATACAGCACTATAGCAGCTACTAGGAAAAAAATTAACTCTACCCCAGCCAAAATCAGCACAAGGGGACAATACATTTTAACAAAGACCTGTTCGATTTGTAAATGAGAAACAGGAATCACACCCCACACTTCTTTTCCTTGATAAGTGTCAAAGTGCCAGTCTTACAATAGGTGAGATGAATCCCAGCATTTGCATAGAGATTGCAGAATCATGATCAGGCCAAAAATTGGGGATTTTTTTCCCCCTCAAAGAACTCTTGAAGCAGTGGTGGTATGCAGTTTTTACACAACTTGGAATATTGAGAATGTAATTGATCACACGGTTTCGTGCAGTTTATTTTGAGAAATGGTTCCAAAACAAAACAAACTGTTTCCTGAGTGCTGAAAATAATGAAGCTCGGTTTCTAGTTATTTCATGTCACATGATTAAGTGAAAGACTTCGAAAGAACTGCACTAAAGCTTTAGCATGACCTTACCCTTGAGTAGACATTGGAGACGTGAAATTAGCTCAAGGATAGGCAAGAAACGAGGGATTGAAAAGAGGAAGGAATGTCTTTCCCAACTGCAGGAAAAGCATCATTTGCAGTTCTCACATTGTTATGTGCCTGAGGAAAGAAATCTTGACTGAAGAATGACAATTTTGATGTGTGATAAGGGACAGACTCAAAATGGAACTTTTCTTAGAGTTAAATTTTTCACCGTCACACCAAATTCTGTCCCTCGGGGTGGAATTAATAAGATGTCTATCCAGCTAAATCTGTTAATTATTTCTACAGGAACTTCAGAATTTTTAGATCTCTTCTTAGCTGGTAGGTTTGGTTCAAATTCATGCCAAAGTTTAAATGTTTGGGGGAATAATGGGAGATAAAGAGAAAAATAGACAAGCAGGCAAACAAAGCCCATGGCATTATTTAGACCTTGTTTCCACAGGAAAAGAGGTTTCAAATTCCTGAACTGAAAGGGGGAAAATCTGTAGAATTGACTAACTTTGTCTAATGAATATAAGAAAAATATCTATTTTACATGTCTCAGAAATCTAATGTAAAAAAATAAAGTATACCTAGGGCGGGTTTTTTAGCATTGTAGAATAAATTCTACATAAATTCTTGGCTTTTCTGTAAGAGCAGCTCCATGTTCCAGACTTTGCCATTGGTTCCCTATGCCAGGGACAGATGAATTCAAAATCCAGCATACAAATTTTCAAGATCTTAGGGCAAGTTTCTCTCTGCAGTTACTCTCCTATCAAAATTTTACAGCTATGGGACGTCTTTCAAGATTACATTAAAAACAGACTGCTCTGTTTGCTCCATTTGTGGGATACATGCCATTGCATAGAAGGCCTTTGCTAGCTAGGAGTTGTCACAGAAGTCCTTGTGAACAAGCCTGAGGCATTTTGGTCTATTCTAGAACTGGGAGGAGATGTTCTCCCATTTTCCTTTTTTTTCTGCTTTCCTACTTCCCCCTACAAAAAGTAAGGAAAGGAAGTCAAGAAAACTTTCAAAACTGAAATGAATATTGCTTTCTTCTAGAAACAGGTGTCCAGAGAAATCTCCAATCCTCAACTAAATTAAGGAGTTTCCCTTTAATCTTCCTTTCTATTACACTCCAGAATCCTGCACCAGTTTGCTGGACTGTGGCCCTTGACACTGAAAGGAAGGTTAAAAAAATCTTTCCCTAATTTCAAAACAATTCATAGAAGGATAAATACAGAACTGAGTAGATTCGACATATACATATTCCCTAAATGTTATATTGCCCAGAGGGTCTGGTAATCTTTTTTTGCCCACATTGACTTTCAGCCATGCAAATAATAATCAATTAGATCCATAGAATCCTAAAAATCCAGTTACTGTAGTGCAAACATAGGAAGGGAACACTGAACAGGTATTCTTGGAGAGGAAAAAGCGTAACAAATATTTGGATAAAAGTTTATGTCCACTGTGGATATAAAAGGAACAGAATAAACTACTTCCCTTTCCTTCCAGCTGGCCAAGAGGATCTTTTTGTAAATGTCTCTTTTCTCCTGTGTGCTCCAGTATTCCCTTTGTTTATCTTTTCTCACCTGATCATGTCCTCCCAATTAAGTTAAATGGAGTTGTTCATACTTCTTTAGATTTTGTAGTCAAGCCTGGATTTATTATAATGGCATTGTAAGTAAATAAAAATACTTTGGAATTAGATAGCAATTTTAAATATAAAACAGAAAAATAAAATCAAAATCTTGTGCTTTATCCCACCAAAATCATTGTCGTTGAACTGCTCCAGAAAGTAACTCTTTAATCTTACTGATTGATGCACTGAGCTCATGCTGCACTTCTCCTATGCATGCTCTTGAGCACAACGTTGTTTCATGGAATTGCCAAAAGTTTCACCTGTTTTTGTTCCCCTGTGTATATTCCATCCAAACCCTGATGGACAGCTGTCCCAGACAATGCTGTCAACACAGCTACCACTAATACTGCTGGTGAGTCTCATCAGTCTGTACGATTCATTTTAAAGGGGTTAGACTATAGAATTGCCGGGAAGATATGTTTTGAAAGGTAACACTTTGTTTTGCAAACTTATCCAGATGGTTTCTGTAGATTGCAGTGTGTCAGCTTAGAGCTGAATCAACAGGATATCCACCTCCCTCACCTTGTTCTCTCATTCTATAGGAATAGGTGCTCATCCTACCCAAGGAAATAAATATGGAGTAAGTTCTATAAGAAAAGCAAAAAGAAAAAGAGGTATTTCCTCTCCCAGGAGAAAAAAAAACACCACAAAAAACAACAACAAAAAAAACCCAAACCACCAAAACCGAAGTACTCATACAGTTAGAAAATATTTGAGCATATTTGGACCAGGTGTAGCAGCAGAAAAGACTGGAATGAAATTAAGTATTACAACAGTCTCATTTTCTCCTGTGAATGCTTTAAGGTCATCATTCTCAGACTGGTTAAATTAGGCACCTCTAAAATTTCATTAATAGAAATATTACCTTTAATTTAGCTTGGAAGAAGGTGATTTGTTATAATATGTGAAAAGATAGCATTTTATTAATTGCCATCCTGGTGTAAAGTATCAAAGAATGGAACTCCTGAGCTCTACGTGTGTGTCTAGTTCCTTTCCCAGGAGGCATTAACTCCTTTTTAGCCATGAACATATTATAAATTCTGCCATTTATCTGGTAACTGGAGTTAGAGGTAGTGGTGGTGCACAAGTCTTTCTTCTGGCTGTCTAAAGACTCAGCCACGTTCTGGGACCTCTTTGGAGTACATCGTTTTCCTGCTACTTGTATATTCCATCTATTAGGAAGAAAGCAAGATCACAAGATGAAAATTGTCTTCCAGCAGCTTTTCTCCATGGTGAGATCTCCAGAGCTTGCTCTTGGAATAATTTTCTCTCATCCTCAGTTCTCCTCGTTCTGTTTTAAACAAGAGAGTAACTCAACTTTCTCCCTTGCCCTTGTGACTTGTATTTCTACCATAATTATATGTCAGCTTGTGTCTCCTTTGTTCAGTCTGCAGTCTCCTTTCTGCTAAGAGGCATCCATCACTATTGCAACAAAAGGTATAAAAAAATCTTCTTTTCAGGTCTCAGTTATATTTGGTATATGATGATCTTACCATTTCTGGTTATCTTTAACGTGCCACCTAGGCACATTTAGGCATTATCTGCGTCGGTGCTTACAAACTTAGAAACAGTGAAACAGACTTATTTTTAAATACATGACTTCATTAGTGATTTCCAAAGATAAATACTGCTCCACCATTCTGAAAGGCTTGGCTCAGATGAAGGCAGATGTAGACATTAAAAAGGATGCTTGTGCTGTACACAGACCCAAGATTTAATTTCTGTTGAGTTTTTCTTCCTTTCTGCTTAAGAAATTTGTGTTATTCTCTCCATGTTTTTCCCAAAAACAAATGCTTCAGAGCTTCCTTCTTCTGCAGAACAAAGACAGTGTCAACCCACAGCCCAGCATGTGAGCAGCCCAACAATAATAAGCTGAAGTGAGCATGTGATGGAGCAAAACTGCTGATAAGAAAAATATTTTCAGTGACTAGTTTGAAATTAACAACTCAATCCTGTTTCCACTGAAGTCAGTATTGACGCACCCATTATGAAAAAGAAGACTAAGTGGTGGTTTGATTACAATGGAGAGACAAAAAAGCTAAGCTTAAAAGGCTCTTTGTTTCTAGGGGAGAAACCACAATGGCCTTTCTAGATGTTAACAGCTGGAAGTTGAATGCTGCTAAATTCAAATGAAGAGCATTTTCCTAGCAGCGAGGATGGTTAGAAGCCAGGACAGACTTCCAGGGGAAGAATTACATTCTCTAGCTTTTGAAGATTTTAGCTTCAGCTTGGATAGTCTTCTCAATGTTGTGATTTAGCCAGGATAGCTAACTTGCAGCCTACCTTGTGGTTAAAGAGGTCTTAAACTTATTACATGATGCTGAGGTATTCTGTGGGTTAGGGGGAGGATGAAATAGAAGGTCTGTGGACTCTTCTGGTTCAGACAAGGTTCCCTGTTGCTCCTGCATCTATGGAATGGATGTTCCGTTCCTGCCTTCTATTCCTCAGTTCTAGGCTCTTTTATGCGGGAGATTAAACCAGGAGAAATAAAGGTCCCTTTTGACATTGGTTCAGTAAAGGGGAGATAAGGACCATCTGTATTAATTACTACAATAATACTTGAATAATGCTCTTTTAACCATATTCCAGGCCTTTATGTGTATATCACACTACTGAATGCATGGTAGGAATTGTCTTTGTTGGCCGACCAAATGCACGGCACAGCTCTCGGTTAAGGAGACATGCTGATGTTAAGCCATTAGTGAGTTTCTATGTGCTGGTAAGTGAGGCATCTGGAAAACAGTGAGGCTCACCCAGAGGGCAATGCATCCCATATATCTTACATACCTATCTTAAGATGAGCAACATCATCCTCTGAAAGTGGTTGTTCTTCACCATTGATTACAGGAGGAGCTTAAACAACTAACTATGAATAGCTGCCTAAATTTCAGATTTCTAATGCCAAGTGAGACAAATCTTGCAGTGGGAATAATGGCTCTAAGTGCAGACAGTCTAATTCTGCCAAATGCTGTCAGTCCCCCCAAAGTCACAATAAAAGCAAAGGAAATCCTTAGGAAATAGTTTGGGATCTAAGGCTGTATTAAAACAAATCATATAAATACTGTCACTGAAGTCAAGACAACTATATGCGTGAGGAAGCAAGCAACATTTTTTTCCTTAAACTAGTAGTATCCCATCCCAAGTGTCTCAGAAGAATAAAAGAAATATATTTAAGTAATTATATGATACATTACCACAAGCAAAATGTTCCTTCTTGAGTCTGCTAACAATCAGTTTAAGCCACAAGCACGAAATTGCTTTATCTTCATTATTATCTTAAAGTGTATATTAAAATACAAATAAAACTATGGATAATAAAATTATCAAGATCTTCCTTAAAATCAGCAGTAGTATTTGCTTTGATGATCTCCTAGGGCAAACAATACACTACTTGGCTAAATGTTCCATTAAAAAAAAAAAATCGTTTCTATTCTTTTTGATGCTATTTGGCATTTTTTCAAATTTCATTACTCAGGTTATGTTTTCAAGTTTTTACACATTAGGAAGTCTATCTGCTATTCAGAGCTTTTGTCATAAAGTAAATCCCTTTTACATAGTCCCAGTAATATAATCCCAGTCATTGTCATCTGTTTCTCGAATGCCATCACATTTCCAGTTCTTTCTTGTCCTTCTATTACTCTTTATAATCCATGACTTTTGCCTTTCTAACAAGACCTAACTGGAGTTCACAAAAGTATCTGAAACCATTTCAGAAGTCCCACTCATACTTTCTGTATATTTCTATATTTTGAAACAGACATTTTTGTGATACTAACCACATACAAATCTGCATCCTAATTCAAAAGCCACAAGACTTTTAAATGCTTGTCAGAATAGAGGAAATCATATTGGTTTAGTTGTTATAGTTACTTCAGACTGCAACAGATAAATCATTAACAACAGCTGACTAATTATTTCTTGGTTGTTACATCAGTTATACTTTTCTGTAAGATCTACTATAAGGTATTCTGTTTAGGTATTATGTACTGCCAAGTAGCTAAACTTCTTAGTTTCTTAACCAACCGAAATATCTCACAATTGGAAAAACTAGTTTTTGCCAATATTAAATTAACCTGAAATATGATTGTGATGAACCTAACTATTTGCAAAATTCATCTAAATTTAACCAATCCATTTTTATTGATATTGCCCCTCTGGAGAAACAGCCAGAGAAAGAGTATTTTCCTAGGAAACAGGAGAAGTAAATTCAGCTTTGTCCTTTTAGGAAAGAATTTGACCCCTTATCTTCTGTCCTGTTGAAGGCTGGTTCAGCCACACAGGCTGGTGGTTACTCCGGTAAGTTTCTCTCATTCAGTCTTGGTTAGAATTCTTGTCATATGGCATAGCTGAATATTTTTTGGACAAGACGGGCATTGATTCTTGGCAGGAATTTGAACAGGCACCGACCTGTTTTGTAGGAAGCCAGTCAGGCTCTGGAGTCATTATTACCTCTTTGATGCCTGGCACAATAACATTTTGCTGTTCCATGCAAAAAGTAGCATGTCCAACAAAAGGAGTTGAAGCTCCAAGGCTTGTCGTTTGCAGGATGGAAGGATGTCACACACCCCGGTGAATGCTCTAACCACTGACCGATGAGGTAAGAGGGATCAGCAGACTCTTTCAGAAATCCAGCCCCTTTTCTTGATTTTTTTCCACAAGCACTTCACTAGATGTGAATGAAACATTCTATTTGACGTGAAAGAATGTGGGTTTAGTGTTTCCTTTTTGTAACAAGAAATTTAAAATTCTCTTTGATTTAATCTGAATTATTTGGGGTTTGTTCAGATTAACTGAAAACCTATAAAAGTTGTTTGGTTTTTTTTCCACAGGCAGATTCACCTTAAAATATACTGCTGAGACTTGACCATTTAGCTGCCCAATTCCTCTTTCATAGATCTGACATACAGATTAAATAAAAAGCTTACTCTCTGAAATTTCGAAGTTTTTTCTTTTTGCTCCTGAAAACAATCACTGCTTAATTTCTTCAAGCACAATTTTGATGCAACTTGGCTGTGGAAACTGATCCACTTTGCAATCATTCACATGCTCACACTCTTGGAGAATCTTTTCAGGGGAGCAAGATGTCCTTACACTAGCAAGGGAAGTATTTCTTTGATTTCCGTAAGACCATCAGCTAACTGGTGGATTTCATATGATAAAGGCTAATCAGTTCACAGCATTCCAGATCAAGATTATAAAATCCAAAATATGGGTAGGATCCAAACAGCTAGGCACAACTAAAAGGCTTACAACTTCAGCCTAAATGCTTCTTACTAGGTTTCCTGAGTGTTCAGTGTGATCAAGGAGAAAATTACTGGTTTTGAAAACCTCCAGAGAAAGAGCCTATCCGCACAAGTTTATCACAGCAATGTAAATCTTGTATGTCCAACATGATGACGATGATATGAAACCAATAATAGTGCTCTGTATTTGATCACGTGAATTTTGTTGCTGCAGAAAAGAACTGAGAAATACCCTTTGGCTAGTTGGGTAAGGCACAGTATGACCTTTTTTGGCTCGGTTGTTCTTAGTTATGGAGGTTCAGAACAGGGATTCTGCTTCGTTAATATAGAAAAGGGAAAGCATTATCACTACTTCCCTCTAAGAGAAAACAATTTTCCAAATGCCCATTACAGAAATGATCAAATGATCCACTTGTTTTTCCTAAGTGCTTTGGAAAATCCTATTTTTCAAAAACTATGCTGGAAATACATCGTGAGAAGACAATTTCAGTCTGAAGGCTCTGTTCCAGGTTGCACTCACACCATCTGGTTTGAGCAGCCTACCTGACTTGCTTCGTTATTAACAAGTACAGGCTTTGGATAGGAGTTCTCAAAAACCAATATACATAGGAAACTGAAGTATATTAATAACACTTTTCATGACCAATGAGCGATTTACATATTGGTTTATAAACTGTTTACAGCCCTCAGATTTAGATGATGAATGAACATCAGATTCAGTATTGAAGAAAATAGCAAAACTCCCTTTGATTTCAATTGGGTCCTACTCTGTCTAGCGAGTTAGAGGTAAAGGAAAAGGAGAGAGGAAAGGACACTAGGAGAAGGACAGATATGTTGGGTTGATTAGTTACAGTTATCTTAATTTGAAAATTCAGAACCTCTTTCCCACCCATCTTGTCTGCCATTCTTTCTAACCACAGCAGCCATGTATACTTATTAAATACTTTTGGAACAGCAAATAATGTATTCAGTATGTTTAAAGTCCATAGAATTCACTGAAAAGAATTATGTTGACCTCCAGGAACATTGGACTAGACCCAAAATCCTGAAGGGAAAGTATTATTAATGAAGTAGAATCAGCATGTATTTGTTTTCATGGGGAAAGAGGGAAAGGAAAGGGGAAGGGTAAAGGAAAGGGAAAGGGGAAAAGGAAGAGGAAAGGGAAAGAGGAAGGGGAAATGGGAATGGGAAATGGAAGGGGAAGGGGAAGGGGAAGGAGAAG